>NW_028142331.1:0-86681 GCF_055691185.1 Crinia signifera
TCCTAGAGTTTAAAGCAGAAAAAAACTGAACTTTTAGAATTTTCATTTTTTGACCAAAACGACAGCCCCGGGGGTTATAAACATGTTGATATGGTTGTGATTTTTTTTCTGACTGTGGTTTTAAAACCATGCACCAGAATCCACTTCTTTCAACTCAGTAATACATTTTGGATGTGTACCTAGAGTTTAAAGCAGAAAAACGGAACTTTTAGAATTTTCATTTTTTGACCAAAACGACAGCCCCGGGGGTTATAAACATGTTGATATGGATGTGATTTTTTTTTCTGACTGCGGTTTCAAAACCATGCACCAGAATCCACTTCTTTCAACTCAGTAATACATTTTGGATGTGTACCTAGAGTTTAAAGCAGAAAAAACGGAACTTTTAGAATTTTCATTTTTTGACCAAAACGACAGCCCCGGGGTTATTAACATGTTGATATGGTTGTGATTTTTTTTCTGACTGCAGTTTCAAAACCATGCACCAGAATCCACTTCTTTCAACTCAGTAATACATTTTGGTTGTGTACCTAGAGTTTAAAGCAGAAAAAACGGAACTTTTAGAATTTTCATTTTTTGACCAAAACGACAGCCCCGGTGGTTATTAACATGTTGATATGGTTGTGATTTTTATTCTGACTGCGGTTTCAAAACCATGCACCAGAATCCACATCTTTTAACTCAGTAATACATTTTGGATGTGTACCTAGAGATTAAAGCAGAAAAAACGGAACTTTTAGAATTTTCATTTTTTGACCAAAACGACAGCCCCGGGGGTTATAAACATGTTGATATGGTTGTGATTTTTTTTCTGACTGCGGTTTCAAAAACCATGCACCAGAATCCACTTCTTTCAACTCAGTAATACATTTTGGATGTGTACCTAGAGTTTAAAGCAGAAAAAACGGAACTTTTAGAATTTTCATTTTTTGACCAAAACGACAGCCCCGGGGGTTATAAACATGTTGATATGGTTGTGATTTTTTTTCTGACTGCGGTTTCAAAACCATGCACCAGAATCCACTTCTTTCAACTCAGTAATACATTTTGGATGTGTACCTAGAGTTTAAAGCAGAAAAAACGGAACTTTTAGAATTTTCATTTTTTGACCAAAACGACAGCCCCGGGGGTTATAAACATGTTGATATGGTTGTGATTTTTTTCTGACTGCGGTTTCAAAACCATGCACCAGAATCCACTTCTTTCAACTCAGTAATACATTTCGGATGTGTACCTAGAGTTTAAAGCAGAAAAAACTGAACTTTTAGAATTTTCATTTTTTGACCAAAACGACAGCCCCGGGGGTTTATAAACATGTTGATATGGTTGTGATTTTTTTTCTGACTGTGGTTTTAAAACCATGCACCAGAATCCACTTCTTTCAACTCAGTAATACATTTTGGATGTGTACCTAGAGTTTAAAGCAGAAAAAACGGAACTTTTAGAATTTTCATTTTTTGACCAAAACGACAGCCCCGGGGGTTATAAACATGTTGATATGGATGTGATTTTTTTTCTGACTGCGGTTTCAAAACCATGCACCAGAATCCACTTCTTTCAACTCAGTAATACATTTTGGATGTGTACCTAGAGTTTAAAGCAGAAAAAACGGAACTTTTAGAATTTTCATTTTTTGACCAAAACGACAGCCCCGGGGGTTATTAACATGTTGATATGGTTGTGATTTTTTTTCTGACTGCAGTTTCAAAACCATGCACCAGAATCCACTTCTTTCAACTCAGTAATACATTTTGGATGTGTACCTAGAGTTTAAAGCAGAAAAAACGGAACTTTTAGAATTTTCATTTTTTGACCAAAACGACAGCCCCGGGGGTTATAAACATGTTGATATGGTTGTGATTTTTTTCTGACTGCGGTTTCAAAACCATGCACCAGAATCCACTTCTTTCAACTCAGTAATACATTTTGGATGTGTACCTAGAGTTTAAAGCAGAAAAAACGGAACTTTTAGAATTTTCATTTTTTGACCAAAACAACAGCCCCGGGGGATATTAACATGTTGATATGGTTGTGATTTTTTTTCTGACTGCGGTTTCAAAACCATGCACCAGAATCCACTTCTTTCAACTCAGTAATACATTTTGGATGTGTACCTAGAGTTTAAAGCAGAAAAAATGGAACTTTTAGAATTTTCATTTTTTGACCAAAACGACAGCCCCGGGGGTTATAAACATGTTGATATGGATGTGATTTTTTTTCTGACTGCGGTTTCAAAACCATGCACCAGAATCCACTTCTTTCAACTCAGTAATACATTTTGGATGTGTACCTAGAGTTTAAAGCAGAAAAAACGGAACTTTAAGAATTTTCATTTTTTGACCAAAACGACAGCCCCGGGGGTTATAAACATGTTGATATGGTTGTGATTTTTTTTCTGACTGCGGTTTCAAAACCATGCACCAGAATCCACTTCTTTCAACTCAGTAATACATTTTGGATGTGTACCTAGAGTTTAAAGCAGAAAAAACGGAACTTTTAGAATTTTCATTTTTTGACCAAAACGACAGCCCCGGGGGTTATTAACATGTTGATATGGTTGTGATTTTTTTTCTGACTGCGGTTTCAAAACCATGCACCAGAATCCACTTCTTTCAACTCAGTTATACATTTTGGATGTGTACCTAGAGTTTAAAGCAGAAAAACGGAACTTTTAGAATTTTCATTTTTTGACCAAAACGACAGCCCCGGGGGTTATAAACATGTTGATATGGATGTGATTTTTTTTTCTGACTGCGGTTTCAAAACCATGCACCAGAATCCACTTCTTTCAACTCAGTAATACATTTTGGATGTGTACCTAGAGTTTAAAGCAGAAAAAACTGAACTTTTAGAATTTTCATTTTTTGACCAAAACAACAGCCCCGGGGGTTATAAAACATGTTGATATGGTTGTGATTTTTTTTCTGACTGCGGTTTCAAAACCATGCACCAGAATCCACTTCTTTCAACTCAGTAATACATTTTGGATGTGTACCTAGAGTTTAAAGCAGAAAAAACGGAACTTTTAGAATTTTCATTTTTTGACCAAAACAACAGCCCCGGGGGTTATAAACATGTTGATATATTTGTGATTATTTTTCTGACTGCGGTTTAAAAACCATGCACCAGAATCCACTTCTTTCAACTCAGTAATACATTTTGGTTGTGTACCTAGAGTTTAAAGCAGAAAAAACGGAACTTTTAGAATTTTCATTTTTTGACCAAAACGACAGCCCCGGGGGTTATTAACATGTTGATATGGTTGTGATTTTTTTTCTGACTGCGGTTTCAAAACCATGCACCAGAATCCACATCTTTCAACTCAGTAATACATTTTGGATGTGTACCTAGAGATTAAAGCAGAAAAAACGGAACTTTTAGAATTTTCATTTTTTGACCAAAACGACAGCCCCGGGGGTTATAAACATGTTGATATGGTTGTGATTTTTTTTGTGACTGCGGTTTTAAAAACCATGCACCAGAATCCACTTCTTTCAACTCAATAATACATTTTGAATGTGTACCTAGAGTTTAAAGCAGAAAAAACGGAACTTTTAGAATTTTCATTTTTTGACCAAAACGACAGCCCCGGGGGTTATAAACATGTTGATATGGTTGTGATTTTTTTTCTGACTGCGGTTTCAAAACCATGCACCAGAATCCACTTCTTTCAACTCAGTAATACATTTTGGATGTGTACCTAGAGTTTAAAGCAGAAAAAACGGAACTTTTAGAATTTTCATTTTTTGACCAAAACGACAGCCCCGGGGGTTATTATCATGTTGATATGGTTGTGATTGTTTTTCTGACTGCGGTTTCAAAACCATGCACCAGAATCCACTTCTTTCAACTCAGTAATACATTTTGGATGTGTACCTAGAGTTTAAAGCAGAAAAAACGGAACTTTTAGAATTTTCATTTTTTGACCAAAACGACAGCCCCGGGGGTTATTAACATGTTGATATGGTTGTGATTTTTTTTCTGACTGCAGTTTCAAAACCATGCACCAGAATCCACTTCTTTCAACTCAGTAATACATTTTGGATGTGTACCTAGAGTTTAAAGCAGAAAAAACGGAACTTTTAGAATTTTCATTTTTTGACCAAAACGACAGCCCCGGGGGTTTATAAACATGTTGATATGGTTGTGATTTTTTTTCTGACTGCGGTTTCAAAACCATGCACCAGAATCCACTTCTTTCAACTCAGTAATACATTTTGGATGTGTACCTAGAGTTTAAAGCAGAAAAAACGGAACTTTTAGAATTTTCATTTTTTGACCAAAACAACAGCCCCGGGGGATATTAACATGTTGATATGGTTGTGATTTTTTTTCTGACTGCGGTTTCAAAACCATGCACCAGAATCCACTTCTTTCAACTCAGTAATACATTTTGGATGTGTACCTAGAGTTTAAAGCAGAAAAAATGGAACTTTTAGAATTTTCATTTTTTGACCAAAACGACAGCCCCGGGGGTTATAAACATGTTGATATGGATGTGATTTTTTTTCTGACTGCGGTTTCAAAACCATGCACCAGAATCCACTTCTTTCAACTCAGTAATACATTTTGGATGTGTACCTAGAGTTTAAAGCAGAAAAAACGGAACTTTAAGAATTTTCATTTTTTGACCAAAACGACAGCCCCGGGGGTTATAAACATGTTGATATGGTTGTGATTTTTTTTCTGACTGCGGTTTCAAAACCATGCACCAGAATCCACTTCTTTCAACTCAGTAATACATTTTGGATGTGTACCTAGAGTTTAAAGCAGAAAAAACGGAACTTTTAGAATTTTCATTTTTTGACCAAAACGACAGCCCCGGGGGTTATTAACATGTTGATATGGTTGTGATTTTTTTTCTGACTGCGGTTTCAAAACCATGCACCAGAATCCACTTCTTTCAACTCAGTTATACATTTTGGATGTGTACCTAGAGTTTAAAGCAGAAAAAACGGAACTTTTAGAATTTTCATTTTTTGACCAAAACGACAGCCCCGGGAGTTATAAACATGTTGATATGGATGTGATTTTTTTTCTGACTGCGGTTTCAAAACCATGCACCAGAATCCACTTCTTTCAACTCAGTAATACATTTTGGATGTGTACCTAGAGTTTAAAGCAGAAAAAACTGAACTTTTAGAATTTTCATTTTTTGACCAAAACAACAGCCCCGGGGGTTATAAACATGTTGATATGGTTGTGATTTTTTTTCTGACTGCGGTTTCAAAACCATGCACCAGAATCCACTTCTTTCAACTCAGTAATACATTTTGGATGTGTACCTAGAGTTTAAAGCAGAAAAAACGGAACTTTTAGAATTTTCATTTTTTGACCAAAACAACAGCCCCGGGGGTTATAAACATGTTGATATATTTGTGATTATTTTTCTGACTGCGGTTTAAAAACCATGCACCAGAATCCACTTCTTTCAACTCAGTAATACATTTTGGTTGTGTACCTAGAGTTTAAAGCAGAAAAAACGGAACTTTTAGAATTTTCATTTTTTGACCAAAACGACAGCCCCGGGGGTTATTAACATGTTGATATGGTTGTGATTTTTTTTCTGACTGCGGTTTCAAAACCATGCACCAGAATCCACATCTTTCAACTCAGTAATACATTTTGGATGTGTACCTAGAGATTAAAGCAGAAAAAACGGAACTTTTAGAATTTTCATTTTTTGACCAAAACGACAGCCCCGGGGGTTATAAACATGTTGATATGGTTGTGATTTTTTTTGTGACTGCGGTTTTAAAACCATGCACCAGAATCCACTTCTTTCAACTCAATAATACATTTTGAATGTGTACCTAGAGTTTAAAGCAGAAAAAACGGAACTTTTAGAATTTTCATTTTTTGACCAAAACGACAGCCCCGGGGGTTAGAAACATGTTGATATGGTTGTGATTTTTTTTCTGACTGCGGTTTCAAAACCATGCACCAGAATCCACTTCTTTCAACTCAGTAATACATTTTGGATGTGTACCTAGAGTTTAAAGCAGAAAAAACGGAACTTTTAGAATTTTCATTTTTTGACCAAAACGACAGCCCCGGGGGTTATTATCATGTTGATATGGTTGTGATTGTTTTTCTGACTGCGGTTTCAAAACCATGCACCAGAATCCACTTCTTTCAACTCAGTAATACATTTTGGATGTGTACCTAGAGTTTAAAGCAGAAAAAACAGAACTTTTAGAATTTTCATTTTTTGACCAAAACGACAGCCCCGGGGGTTATAAACATGTTGATATGGTTGTGATTTTTTTTCTGACTGCGGTTTCAAAACCATGCACCAGAATCCACTTCTTTCAACTCAGTAATACATTTTGGATGTGTACCTAGAGTTTAAAGCAGAAAAAACGGAACTTTTAGAATTTTCATTTTTTGACCAAAACGACAGCCCCGGGGGTTATAAACATGTTGATATGGTTGTGATTTTTTTTCTGACTGCGGTTTCAAACCATGCACCAGAATCCACTTCTTTCAACTCAGTTATACATTTTGGATGTGTACCTAGAGTTTAAAGCAGAAAAAACGGAACTTTTAGATTTTCATTTTTTGACCAAAACGACAGCCCCGGGGGTTATAAACATGTTGATATGGATGTGATTTTTTTTCTGACTGCGGTTTCAAAACCATGCACCAGAATCCACTTCTTTCAACTCAGTAATACATTTTGGATGTGTACCTAGAGTTTAAAGCAGAAAAAACGGAACTTTTAGAATTTTCATTTTTTGACCAAAACGACAGCCCCGGGGGTTATAAACATGTTGATATGGTTGTGATTTTTTTTCTGACTGCGGTTTCAAAACCATGCACCAGAATCCACTTCTTTCAACTCAGTAATACATTTCGGATGTGTACCTAGAGTTTAAAGCAGAAAAAACTGAACTTTTAGAATTTTCATTTTTTGACCAAAACGACAGCCCCGGGGGTTATAAACATGTTGATATGGTTGTGATTTTTTTTCTGACTGCGGTTTCAAAACCATGCACCAGAATCCACTTCTTTCAACTCAGTAATACATTTTGGATGTGTACCTAGAGTTTAAAGCAGAAAAAACAGAACTTTTAGAATTTTCATTTTTTGACCAAAACGACAGCCCCGGGGGTTATTAACATGTTGATATGGTTGTGATTTTTTTTCTGACTGCGGTTTCAAAACCATGCACCAGAATCCACTTCTTTCAACTCAGTAATACATTTTGGATGTGTACCTAGAGTTTAAAGCAGAAAAAATGGAACTTTTAGAATTTTCATTTTTTGACCAAAACGACAGCCCCGTGGGTTTTTAACATGTTGATATGGTTGTGATTTTTTTTCTGACTGCGGTTTCAAAACCATGCACCAGAATCCACTTCTTTCAACTCAGTTATACATTTTGGATGTGTACCTAGAGTTTAAAGCAGAAAAAACGGAACTTTTAGAATTTTCATTTTTTGACCAAAACGACAGCCCCGGGGGTTATAAACATGTTGATATGGATGTGATTTTTTTTTCTGACTGCGGTTTCAAAACCATGCACCAGAATCCACTTCTTTCAACTCAGTAATACATTTTGGATGTGTACCTAGAGTTTAAAGCAGAAAAAACTGAACTTTTAGAATTTTCATTTTTTGACCAAAACAACAGCCCCGGGGGTTATAAACATGTTGATATAGTTGTGATTTTTTTTCTGACTGCGGTTTCAAAACCATGCACCAGAATCCACTTCTTTCAACTCAGTAATACATTTTGGTTGTGTACCTAGAGTTTAAAGCAGAAAAAACGGAACTTTTAGAATTTTCCTTTTTTGACCAAAACAACAGCCCCGGGGGTTATAAACATGTTGATATGGTTGTGATTTTTTTTCTGACTGCGGTTTCAAAACCATGCACCAGAATCCACTTCTTTCAACTCAGTAATACATTTTGGTTGTGTACCTAGAGTTTAAAGCAGAAAAAACGGAACTTTTAGAATTTTCATTTTTTGACCAAAACGACAGCCCCGGTGGTTATTAACATGTTGATATGGTTGTGATTTTTATTCTGACTGCGGTTTCAAAACCATGCACCAGAATCCACATCTTTCAACTCAGTAATACATTTTGGATGTGTACCTAGAGATTAAAGCAGAAAAAACGGAACTTTTAGAATTTTCATTTTTTGACCAAAACGACAGCCCCGGGGGTTATAAACATGTTGATATGGTTGTGATTTTTTTTCTGACTGCGGTTTCAAAACCATGCACCAGAATCCACTTCTTTCAACTCAGTAATACATTTTGGATGTGTACCTAGAGTTTAAAGCAGAAAAAACGGAACTTTTAGAATTTTCATTTTTTGACCAAAACGACAGCCCCGGGGGTTATAAACATGTTGATATGGTTGTGATTTTTTTTCTGACTGCGGTTTCAAAACCATGCACCAGAATCCACTTCTTTCAACTCAGTAATACATTTTGGATGTGTACCTAGAGTTTAAAGCAGAAAAAACGGAACTTTTAGAATTTTCATTTTTTGACCAAAACGACAGCCCCGGGGGTTATAAACATGTTGATATGGTTGTGATTTTTTTCTGACTGCGGTTTCAAACCATGCACCAGAATCCACTTCTTTCAACTCAGTTATACATTTTGGATGTGTACCTAGAGTTTAAAGCAGAAAAAACGGAACTTTTAGATTTTCATTTTTTGACCAAAACGACAGCCCCGGGGGTTATAAACATGTTGATATGGATGTGATTTTTTTTCTGACTGCGGTTTCAAAACCATGCACCAGAATCCACTTCTTTCAACTCAGTAATACATTTTGGATGTGTACCTAGAGTTTAAAGCAGAAAAAACGGAACTTTTAGAATTTTCATTTTTTGACCAAAACGACAGCCCCGGGGGTTATAAACATGTTGATATGGTTGTGATTTTTTTTCTGACTGCGGTTTCAAAACCATGCACCAGAATCCACTTCTTTCAACTCAGTAATACATTTCGGATGTGTACCTAGAGTTTAAAGCAGAAAAAACTGAACTTTTAGAATTTTCATTTTTTGACCAAAACGACAGCCCCGGGGGTTATAAACATGTTGATATGGTTGTGATTTTTTTTCTGACTGTGGTTTTAAAACCATGCACCAGAATCCACTTCTTTCAACTCAGTAATACATTTTGGATGTGTACCTAGAGTTTAAAGCAGAAAAAACGGAACTTTTAGAATTTTCATTTTTTGACCAAAACGACAGCCCCGGGGGTTATAAACATGTTGATATGGATGTGATTTTTTTTCTGACTGCGGTTTCAAAACCATGCACCAGAATCCACTTCTTTCAACTCAGTAATACATTTTGGATGTGTACCTAGAGTTTAAAGCAGAAAAAACGGAACTTTTAGAATTTTCATTTTTTGACCAAAACGACAGCCCCGGGGGTTATTAACATGTTGATATGGTTGTGATTTTTTTTCTGACTGCAGTTTCAAAACCATGCACCAGAATCCACTTCTTTCAACTCAGTAATACATTTTGGATGTGTACCTAGAGTTTAAAGCAGAAAAAACGGAACTTTTAGAATTTTCATTTTTTGACCAAAACGACAGCCCCGGGGGATATAAACATGTTGATATGGTTGTGATTTTTTTTCTGACTGCGGTTTCAAAACCATGCACCAGAATCCACTTCTTTCAACTCAGTAATACATTTTGGATGTGTACCTAGAGTTTAAAGCAGAAAAAACGGAACTTTTAGAATTTTCATTTTTTGACCAAAACAACAGCCCCGGGGGTTATTAACATGTTGATATGGTTGTGATTTTTTTTCTGACTGCGGTTTCAAAACCATGCACCAGAATCCACTTCTTTCAACTCAGTAATACATTTTGGATGTGTACCTAGAGTTTAAAGCAGAAAAAATGGAACTTTTAGAATTTTCATTTTTTGACCAAAACGACAGCCCCGGGGGTTATAAACATGTTGATATGGATGTGATTTTTTTTCTGACTGCGGTTTCAAAACCATGCACCAGAATCCACTTCTTTCAACTCAGTAATACATTTTGGATGTGTACCTAGAGTTTAAAGCAGAAAAAACGGAACTTTAAGAATTTTCATTTTTTGACCAAAACGACAGCCCCGGGGGTTATAAACATGTTGATATGGTTGTGATTTTTTTTCTGACTGCGGTTTCAAAACCATGCACCAGAATCCACTTCTTTCAACTCAGTAATACATTTTGGATGTGTACCTAGAGTTTAAAGCAGAAAAAACGGAACTTTTAGATTTTCATTTTTTGACCAAAACGACAGCCCCGGGGGTTATAAACATGTTGATATGGATGTGATTTTTTTTCTGACTGCGGTTTCAAAACCATGCACCAGAATCCACTTCTTTCAACTCAGTAATACATTTTGGATGTGTACCTAGAGTTTAAAGCAGAAAAAACGGAACTTTTAGAATTTTCATTTTTTGACCAAAACGACAGCCCCGGGGGTTATAAACATGTTGATATGGTTGTGATTTTTTTTCTGACTGCGGTTTCAAAACCATGCACCAGAATCCACTTCTTTCAACTCAGTAATACATTTCGGATGTGTACCTAGAGTTTAAAGCAGAAAAAACTGAACTTTTAGAATTTTCATTTTTTGACCAAAACGACAGCCCCGGGGGTTATAAACATGTTGATATGGTTGTGATTTTTTTTCTGACTGTGGTTTTAAAACCATGCACCAGAATCCACTTCTTTCAACTCAGTAATACATTTTGGATGTGTACCTAGAGTTTAAAGCAGAAAAAACGGAACTTTTAGAATTTTCATTTTTTGACCAAAACGACAGCCCCGGGGGTTATTAACATGTTGATATGGTTGTGATTTTTTTTCTGACTGCAGTTTCAAAACCATGCACCAGAATCCACTTCTTTCAACTCAGTAATACATTTTGGATGTGTACCTAGAGTTTAAAGCAGAAAAAACGGAACTTTTAGAATTTTCATTTTTTGACCAAAACGACAGCCCCGGGGGTTATAAACATGTTGATATGGTTGTGATTTTTTTTCTGACTGCGGTTTCAAAACCATGCACCAGAATCCACTTCTTTCAACTCAGTAATACATTTTGGATGTGTACCTAGAGTTTAAAGCAGAAAAAACGGAACTTTTAGAATTTTCATTTTTTGACCAAAACAACAGCCCCGGGGGTTATTAACATGTTGATATGGTTGTGATTTTTTTTCTGACTGCGGTTTCAAAACCATGCACCAGAATCCACTTCTTTCAACTCAGTAATACATTTTGGATGTGTACCTAGAGTTTAAAGCAGAAAAAATGGAACTTTTAGAATTTTCATTTTTTGACCAAAACGACAGCCCCGGGGGTTATAAACATGTTGATATGGATGTGATTTTTTTTCTGACTGCGGTTTCAAAACCATGCACCAGAATCCACTTCTTTCAACTCAGTAATACATTTTGGATGTGTACCTAGAGTTTAAAGCAGAAAAAACGGAACTTTAAGAATTTTCATTTTTTGACCAAAACGACAGCCCCGGGGGTTATAAACATGTTGATATGGTTGTGATTTTTTTTCTGACTGCGGTTTCAAAACCATGCACCAGAATCCACTTCTTTCAACTCAGTAATACATTTTGGATGTGTACCTAGAGTTTAAAGCAGAAAAAACGGAACTTTTAGAATTTTCATTTTTTGACCAAAACGACAGCCCCGGGGGTTATTAACATGTTGATATGGTTGTGATTTTTTTTCTGACTGCGGTTTCAAAACCATGCACCAGAATCCACTTCTTTCAACTCAGTAATACATTTTGGATGTGTACCTAGAGTTTAAAGCAGAAAAAACGGAACTTTTAGAATTTTCATTTTTTGACCAAAACGACAGCCCCGGGGGTTATAAACATGTTGATATGGTTGTGATTTTTTTTCTGACTGCGGTTTCAAAACCATGCACCAGAATCCACTTCTTTCAACTCAGTAATACATTTCGGATGTGTACCTAGAGTTTAAAGCAGAAAAAACTGAACTTTTAGAATTTTCATTTTTTGACCAAAACGACAGCCCCGGGGGTTATAAACATGTTGATATGGTTGTGATTTTTTTTCTGACTGCGGTTTCAAAACCATGCACCAGAATCCACTTCTTTCAACTCAGTTATACATTTTGGATGTGTACCTAGAGTTTAAAGCAGAAAAAACGGAACTTTTAGAATTTTCATTTTTTGACCAAAACGACAGCCCCGGGGGTTATAAACATGTTGATATGGATGTGATTTTTTTATGACTGCGGTTTCAAAACCATGCACCAGAATCCACTTCTTTCAACTCAGTAATACATTTCGGATGTGTACCTAGAGTTTAAAGCAGAAAAAACTGAACTTTTAGAATTTTCATTTTTTGACCAAAACGACAGCCCCGGGGGTTATAAACATGTTGATATGGTTGTGATTTTTTTTCTGACTGCGGTTTCAAAACCATGCACCAGAATCCACTTCTTTCAACTCAGTTATACATTTTGGATGTGTACCTAGAGTTTAAAGCAGAAAAAACGGAACTTTTAGAATTTTCATTTTTTGACCAAAACGACAGCCCCGGGGGTTATAAACATGTTGATATGGATGTGATTTTTTTTATGACTGCGGTTTCAAAACCATGCACCAGAATCCACTTCTTTCAACTCAGTAATACATTTTGGTTGTGTACCTAGAGTTTAAAGCAGAAAAAACGGAACTTTTAGAATTTTCCTTTTTTGACCAAAACAACAGCCCCGGGGGTTATAAACATGTTGATATGGTTGTGATTTTTTTTCTGACTGCGGTTTCAAAACCATGCACCAGAATCCACTTCTTTCAACTCAGTAATACATTTTGGTTGTGTACCTAGAGTTTAAAGCAGAAAAAACGGAACTTTTAGAATTTTCATTTTTTGACCAAAACGACAGCCCCGGTGGTTATTAACATGTTGATATGGTTGTGATTTTTATTCTGACTGCGGTTTCAAAACCATGCACCAGAATCCACATCTTTCAACTCAGTAATACATTTTGGATGTGTACCTAGAGATTAAAGCAGAAAAAACGGAACTTTTAGAATTTTCATTTTTTGACCAAAACGACAGCCCCGGGGGTTATAAACATGTTGATATGGTTGTGATTTTTTTTCTGACTGCGGTTTCAAAACCATGCACCAGAATCCACTTCTTTCAACTCAGTAATACATTTTGGATGTGTACCTAGAGTTTAAAGCAGAAAAAACGGAACTTTTAGAATTTTCATTTTTTGACCAAAACGACAGCCCCGGGGGTTATAAACATGTTGATATGGTTGTGATTTTTTTTCTGACTGCGGTTTCAAAACCATGCACCAGAATCCACTTCTTTCAACTCAGTAATACATTTCGGATGTGTACCTAGAGTTTAAAGCAGAAAAAACTGAACTTTTAGAATTTTCATTTTTTGACCAAAACGACAGCCCCGGGGGTTATAAACATGTTGATATGGTTGTGATTTTTTTCTGACTGCGGTTTCAAACCATTCACCAGAATCCACTTCTTTCAACTCAGTTATACATTTTGGATGTGTACCTAGAGTTTAAAGCAGAAAAAACGGAACTTTTAGATTTTCATTTTTTGACCAAAACGACAGCCCCGGGGGTTATAAACATGTTGATATGGATGTGATTTTTTTTCTGACTGCGGTTTCAAAACCATGCACCAGAATCCACTTCTTTCAACTCAGTAATACATTTTGGATGTGTACCTAGAGTTTAAAGCAGAAAAAACGGAACTTTTAGAATTTTCATTTTTTGACCAAAACGACAGCCCCGGGGGTTATAAACATGTTGATATGGTTGTGATTTTTTTTCTGACTGCGGTTTCAAAACCATGCACCAGAATCCACTTCTTTCAACTCAGTAATACATTTCGGATGTGTACCTAGAGTTTAAAGCAGAAAAAACTGAACTTTTAGAATTTTCATTTTTTGACCAAAACGACAGCCCCGGGGGTTATAAACATGTTGATATGGTTGTGATTTTTTTTCTGACTGTGGTTTTAAAACCATGCACCAGAATCCACTTCTTTCAACTCAGTAATACATTTTGGATGTGTACCTAGAGTTTAAAGCAGAAAAAACGGAACTTTTAGAATTTTCATTTTTTGACCAAAACGACAGCCCCGGGGGTTATAAACATGTTGATATGGATGTGATTTTTTTTCTGACTGCGGTTTCAAAACCATGCACCAGAATCCACTTCTTTCAACTCAGTAATACATTTTGGATGTGTACCTAGAGTTTAAAGCAGAAAAAACGGAACTTTTAGAATTTTCATTTTTTGACCAAAACGACAGCCCCGGGGGTTATTAACATGTTGATATGGTTGTGATTTTTTTTCTGACTGCAGTTTCAAAACCATGCACCAGAATCCACTTCTTTCAACTCAGTAATACATTTTGGTTGTGTACCTAGAGTTTAAAGCAGAAAAAACGGAACTTTTAGAATTTTCATTTTTTGACCAAAACGACAGCCCCGGTGGTTATTAACATGTTGATATGGTTGTGATTTTTATTCTGACTGCGGTTTCAAAACCATGCACCAGAATCCACATCTTTTAACTCAGTAATACATTTTGGATGTGTACCTAGAGATTAAAGCAGAAAAAACGGAACTTTTAGAATTTTCATTTTTTGACCAAAACGACAGCCCCGGGGGTTATAAACATGTTGATATGGTTGTGATTTTTTTTCTGACTGCGGTTTCAAAACCATGCACCAGAATCCACTTCTTTCAACTCAGTAATACATTTTGGATGTGTACCTAGAGTTTAAAGCAGAAAAAACGGAACTTTTAGAATTTTCATTTTTTGACCAAAACGACAGCCCCGGGGGTTATAAACATGTTGATATGGTTGTGATTTTTTTTCTGACTGCGGTTTCAAAACCATGCACCAGAATCCACTTCTTTCAACTCAGTAATACATTTTGGATGTGTACCTAGAGTTTAAAGCAGAAAAAACGGAACTTTTAGAATTTTCATTTTTTGACCAAAACGACAGCCCCGGGGGTTATAAACATGTTGATATGGTTGTGATTTTTTTCTGACTGCGGTTTCAAACCATGCACCAGAATCCACTTCTTTCAACTCAGTTATACATTTTGGATGTGTACCTAGAGTTTAAAGCAGAAAAAACGGAACTTTTAGATTTTCATTTTTTGACCAAAACGACAGCCCCGGGGGTTATAAACATGTTGATATGGATGTGATTTTTTTTCTGACTGCGGTTTCAAAACCATGCACCAGAATCCACTTCTTTCAACTCAGTAATACATTTTGGATGTGTACCTAGAGTTTAAAGCAGAAAAAACGGAACTTTTAGAATTTTCATTTTTTGACCAAAACGACAGCCCCGGGGGTTATAAACATGTTGATATGGTTGTGATTTTTTTCTGACTGCGGTTTCAAAACCATGCACCAGAATCCACTTCTTTCAACTCAGTAATACATTTCGGATGTGTACCTAGAGTTTAAAGCAGAAAAAACTGAACTTTTAGAATTTTCATTTTTTGACCAAAACGACAGCCCCGGGGGTTATAAACATGTTGATATGGTTGTGATTTTTTTTCTGACTGTGGTTTTAAAACCATGCACCAGAATCCACTTCTTTCAACTCAGTAATACATTTTGGATGTGTACCTAGAGTTTAAAGCAGAAAAAACGGAACTTTTAGAATTTTCATTTTTTGACCAAAACGACAGCCCCGGGGGTTATAAACATGTTGATATGGATGTGATTTTTTTTCTGACTGCGGTTTCAAAACCATGCACCAGAATCCACTTCTTTCAACTCAGTAATACATTTTGGATGTGTACCTAGAGTTTAAAGCAGAAAAAACGGAACTTTTAGAATTTTCATTTTTTGACCAAAACGACAGCCCCGGGGGTTATTAACATGTTGATATGGTTGTGATTTTTTTTCTGACTGCAGTTTCAAAACCATGCACCAGAATCCACTTCTTTCAACTCAGTAATACATTTTGGATGTGTACCTAGAGTTTAAAGCAGAAAAAACGGAACTTTTAGAATTTTCATTTTTTGACCAAAACGACAGCCCCGGGGGTTATAAACATGTTGATATGGTTGTGATTTTTTTCTGACTGCGGTTTCAAAACCATGCACCAGAATCCACTTCTTTCAACTCAGTAATACATTTTGGATGTGTACCTAGAGTTTAAAGCAGAAAAAACGGAACTTTTAGAATTTTCATTTTTTGACCAAAACAACAGCCCCGGGGGATATTAACATGTTGATATGGTTGTGATTTTTTTTCTGACTGCGGTTTCAAAACCATGCACCAGAATCCACTTCTTTCAACTCAGTAATACATTTTGGATGTGTACCTAGAGTTTAAAGCAGAAAAAATGGAACTTTTAGAATTTTCATTTTTTGACCAAAACGACAGCCCCGGGGGTTATAAACATGTTGATATGGATGTGATTTTTTTTCTGACTGCGGTTTCAAAACCATGCACCAGAATCCACTTCTTTCAACTCAGTAATACATTTTGGATGTGTACCTAGAGTTTAAAGCAGAAAAAACGGAACTTTAAGAATTTTCATTTTTTGACCAAAACGACAGCCCCGGGGGTTATAAACATGTTGATATGGTTGTGATTTTTTTTCTGACTGCGGTTTCAAAACCATGCACCAGAATCCACTTCTTTCAACTCAGTAATACATTTTGGATGTGTACCTAGAGTTTAAAGCAGAAAAAACGGAACTTTTAGAATTTTCATTTTTTGACCAAAACGACAGCCCCGGGGGTTATTAACATGTTGATATGGTTGTGATTTTTTTTCTGACTGCGGTTTCAAAACCATGCACCAGAATCCACTTCTTTCAACTCAGTTATACATTTTGGATGTGTACCTAGAGTTTAAAGCAGAAAAAACTGAACTTTTAGAATTTTCATTTTTTGACCAAAACGACAGCCCCGGGGGTTATAAACATGTTGATATGGATGTGATTTTTTTTCTGACTGCGGTTTCAAAACCATGCACCAGAATCCACTTCTTTCAACTCAGTAATACATTTTGGATGTGTACCTAGAGTTTAAAGCAGAAAAAACTGAACTTTTAGAATTTTCATTTTTTGACCAAAACAACAGCCCCGGGGGTTATAAACATGTTGATATGGTTGTGATTTTTTTTCTGACTGCGGTTTCAAAACCATGCACCAGAATCCACTTCTTTCAACTCAGTAATACATTTTGGATGTGTACCTAGAGTTTAAAGCAGAAAAAACGGAACTTTTAGAATTTTCATTTTTTGACCAAAACAACAGCCCCGGGGGTTATAAACATGTTGATATATTTGTGATTATTTTTCTGACTGCGGTTTAAAAACCATGCACCAGAATCCACTTCTTTCAACTCAGTAATACATTTTGGTTGTGTACCTAGAGTTTAAAGCAGAAAAAACGGAACTTTTAGAATTTTCATTTTTTGACCAAAACGACAGCCCCGGGGGTTATTAACATGTTGATATGGTTGTGATTTTTTTTCTGACTGCGGTTTCAAAACCATGCACCAGAATCCACATCTTTCAACTCAGTAATACATTTTGGATGTGTACCTAGAGATTAAAGCAGAAAAAACGGAACTTTTAGAATTTTCATTTTTTGACCAAAACGACAGCCCCGGGGGTTATAAACATGTTGATATGGTTGTGATTTTTTTTGTGACTGCGGTTTTAAAACCATGCACCAGAATCCACTTCTTTCAACTCAATAATACATTTTGAATGTGTACCTAGAGTTTAAAGCAGAAAAAACGGAACTTTTAGAATTTTCATTTTTTGACCAAAACGACAGCCCCGGGGGTTATAAACATGTTGATATGGTTGTGATTTTTTTTCTGACTGCGGTTTCAAAACCATGCACCAGAATCCACTTCTTTCAACTCAGTAATACATTTTGGATGTGTACCTAGAGTTTAAAGCAGAAAAAACGGAACTTTTAGAATTTTCATTTTTTGACCAAAACGACAGCCCCGGGGGTTATTATCATGTTGATATGGTTGTGATTGTTTTTCTGACTGCGGTTTCAAAACCATGCACCAGAATCCACTTCTTTCAACTCAGTAATACATTTTGGATGTGTACCTAGAGTTTAAAGCAGAAAAAACGGAACTTTTAGAATTTTCATTTTTTGACCAAAACGACAGCCCCGGGGGTTATTAACATGTTGATATGGTTGTGATTTTTTTTCTGACTGCAGTTTCAAAACCATGCACCAGAATCCACTTCTTTCAACTCAGTAATACATTTTGGATGTGTACCTAGAGTTTAAAGCAGAAAAAACGGAACTTTTAGAATTTTCATTTTTTGACCAAAACGACAGCCCCGGGGGTTATTAACATGTTGATATGGTTGTGATTTTTTTTCTGACTGCAGTTTCAAAACCATGCACCAGAATCCACTTCTTTCAACTCAGTAATACATTTTGGTTGTGTACCTAGAGTTTAAAGCAGAAAAAACGGAACTTTTAGAATTTTCATTTTTTGACCAAAACGACAGCCCCGGTGGTTATTAACATGTTGATATGGTTGTGATTTTTATTCTGACTGCGGTTTCAAAACCATGCACCAGAATCCACATCTTTTAACTCAGTAATACATTTTGGATGTGTACCTAGAGATTAAAGCAGAAAAAACGGAACTTTTAGAATTTTCATTTTTTGACCAAAACGACAGCCCCGGGGGTTATAAACATGTTGATATGGTTGTGATTTTTTTTCTGACTGCGGTTTCAAAACCATGCACCAGAATCCACTTCTTTCAACTCAGTAATACATTTTGGATGTGTACCTAGAGTTTAAAGCAGAAAAAACGGAACTTTTAGAATTTTCATTTTTTGACCAAAACGACAGCCCCGGGGGTTATAAACATGTTGATATGGTTGTGATTTTTTTTCTGACTGCGGTTTCAAAACCATGCACCAGAATCCACTTCTTTCAACTCAGTAATACATTTTGGATGTGTACCTAGAGTTTAAAGCAGAAAAAACGGAACTTTTAGAATTTTCATTTTTTGACCAAAACGACAGCCCCGGGGGTTATAAACATGTTGATATGGTTGTGATTTTTTTCTGACTGCGGTTTCAAACCATGCACCAGAATCCACTTCTTTCAACTCAGTTATACATTTTGGATGTGTACCTAGAGTTTAAAGCAGAAAAAACGGAACTTTTAGATTTTCATTTTTTGACCAAAACGACAGCCCCGGGGGTTATAAACATGTTGATATGGATGTGATTTTTTTTCTGACTGCGGTTTCAAAACCATGCACCAGAATCCACTTCTTTCAACTCAGTAATACATTTTGGATGTGTACCTAGAGTTTAAAGCAGAAAAAACGGAACTTTTAGAATTTTCATTTTTTGACCAAAACGACAGCCCCGGGGGTTATAAACATGTTGATATGGTTGTGATTTTTTTCTGACTGCGGTTTCAAAACCATGCACCAGAATCCACTTCTTTCAACTCAGTAATACATTTCGGATGTGTACCTAGAGTTTAAAGCAGAAAAAACTGAACTTTTAGAATTTTCATTTTTTGACCAAAACGACAGCCCCGGGGGTTATAAACATGTTGATATGGTTGTGATTTTTTTTCTGACTGTGGTTTTAAAACCATGCACCAGAATCCACTTCTTTCAACTCAGTAATACATTTTGGATGTGTACCTAGAGTTTAAAGCAGAAAAAACGGAACTTTTAGAATTTTCATTTTTTGACCAAAACGACAGCCCCGGGGGTTATAAACATGTTGATATGGATGTGATTTTTTTTCTGACTGCGGTTTCAAAACCATGCACCAGAATCCACTTCTTTCAACTCAGTAATACATTTTGGATGTGTACCTAGAGTTTAAAGCAGAAAAAACGGAACTTTTAGAATTTTCATTTTTTGACCAAAACGACAGCCCCGGGGGTTATTAACATGTTGATATGGTTGTGATTTTTTTTCTGACTGCAGTTTCAAAACCATGCACCAGAATCCACTTCTTTCAACTCAGTAATATATTTTGGATGTGTACCTAGAGTTTAAAGCAGAAAAAACGGAACTTTTAGAATTTTCATTTTTTGACCAAAACGACAGCCCCGGGGGTTATAAACATGTTGATATGGTTGTGATTTTTTTCTGACTGCGGTTTCAAAACCATGCACCAGAATCCACTTCTTTCAACTCAGTAATACATTTTGGATGTGTACCTAGAGTTTAAAGCAGAAAAAACGGAACTTTTAGAATTTTCATTTTTTGACCAAAACAACAGCCCCGGGGGATATTAACATGTTGATATGGTTGTGATTTTTTTTCTGACTGCGGTTTCAAAACCATGCACCAGAATCCACTTCTTTCAACTCAGTAATACATTTTGGATGTGTACCTAGAGTTTAAAGCAGAAAAAATGGAACTTTTAGAATTTTCATTTTTTGACCAAAACGACAGCCCCGGGGGTTATAAACATGTTGATATGGATGTGATTTTTTTTCTGACTGCGGTTTCAAAACCATGCACCAGAATCCACTTCTTTCAACTCAGTAATACATTTTGGATGTGTACCTAGAGTTTAAAGCAGAAAAAACGGAACTTTAAGAATTTTCATTTTTTGACCAAAACGACAGCCCCGGGGGTTATAAACATGTTGATATGGTTGTGATTTTTTTTCTGACTGCGGTTTCAAAACCATGCACCAGAATCCACTTCTTTCAACTCAGTAATACATTTTGGATGTGTACCTAGAGTTTAAAGCAGAAAAAACGGAACTTTTAGAATTTTCATTTTTTGACCAAAACGACAGCCCCGGGGGTTATTAACATGTTGATATGGTTGTGATTTTTTTTCTGACTGCGGTTTCAAAACCATGCACCAGAATCCACTTCTTTCAACTCAGTTATACATTTTGGATGTGTACCTAGAGTTTAAAGCAGAAAAAACTGAACTTTTAGAATTTTCATTTTTTGACCAAAACGACAGCCCCGGGGGTTATAAACATGTTGATATGGATGTGATTTTTTTTCTGACTGCGGTTTCAAAACCATGCACCAGAATCCACTTCTTTCAACTCAGTAATACATTTTGGATGTGTACCTAGAGTTTAAAGCAGAAAAAACTGAACTTTTAGAATTTTCATTTTTTGACCAAAACAACAGCCCCGGGGGTTATAAACATGTTGATATGGTTGTGATTTTTTTTCTGACTGCGGTTTCAAAACCATGCACCAGAATCCACTTCTTTCAACTCAGTAATACATTTTGGATGTGTACCTAGAGTTTAAAGCAGAAAAAACGGAACTTTTAGAATTTTCATTTTTTGACCAAAACAACAGCCCCGGGGGTTATAAACATGTTGATATATTTGTGATTATTTTTCTGACTGCGGTTTAAAAACCATGCACCAGAATCCACTTCTTTCAACTCAGTAATACATTTTGGTTGTGTACCTAGAGTTTAAAGCAGAAAAAACGGAACTTTTAGAATTTTCATTTTTTGACCAAAACGACAGCCCCGGGGGTTATTAACATGTTGATATGGTTGTGATTTTTTTTCTGACTGCGGTTTCAAAACCATGCACCAGAATCCACATCTTTCAACTCAGTAATACATTTTGGATGTGTACCTAGAGATTAAAGCAGAAAAAACGGAACTTTTAGAATTTTCATTTTTTGACCAAAACGACAGCCCCGGGGGTTATAAACATGTTGATATGGTTGTGATTTTTTTTGTGACTGCGGTTTTAAAACCATGCACCAGAATCCACTTCTTTCAACTCAATAATACATTTTGAATGTGTACCTAGAGTTTAAAGCAGAAAAAACGGAACTTTTAGAATTTTCATTTTTTGACCAAAACGACAGCCCCGGGGGTTATAAACATGTTGATATGGTTGTGATTTTTTTTCTGACTGCGGTTTCAAAACCATGCACCAGAATCCACTTCTTTCAACTCAGTAATACATTTTGGATGTGTACCTAGAGTTTAAAGCAGAAAAAACGGAACTTTTAGAATTTTCATTTTTTGACCAAAACGACAGCCCCGGGGGTTATTATCATGTTGATATGGTTGTGATTGTTTTTCTGACTGCGGTTTCAAAACCATGCACCAGAATCCACTTCTTTCAACTCAGTAATACATTTTGGATGTGTACCTAGAGTTTAAAGCAGAAAAAACGGAACTTTTAGAATTTTCATTTTTTGACCAAAACGACAGCCCCGGGGGTTATTAACATGTTGATATGGTTGTGATTTTTTTTCTGACTGCAGTTTCAAAACCATGCACCAGAATCCACTTCTTTCAACTCAGTAATACATTTTGGATGTGTACCTAGAGTTTAAAGCAGAAAAAACGGAACTTTTAGAATTTTCATTTTTTGACCAAAACGACAGCCCCGGGGGTTATAAACATGTTGATATGGTTGTGATTTTTTTTCTGACTGCAGTTTCAAAACCATGCACCAGAATCCACTTCTTTCAACTCAGTAATACATTTTGGATGTGTACCTAGAGTTTAAAGCAGAAAAAACGGAACTTTTAGAATTTTCATTTTTTGACCAAAACAACAGCCCCGGGGGATATTAACATGTTGATATGGTTGTGATTTTTTTTCTGACTGCGGTTTCAAAACCATGCACCAGAATCCACTTCTTTCAACTCAGTAATACATTTTGGATGTGTACCTAGAGTTTAAAGCAGAAAAAATGGAACTTTTAGAATTTTCATTTTTTGACCAAAACGACAGCCCCGGGGGTTATAAACATGTTGATATGGATGTGATTTTTTTTCTGACTGCGGTTTCAAAACCATGCACCAGAATCCACTTCTTTCAACTCAGTAATACATTTTGGATGTGTACCTAGAGTTTAAAGCAGAAAAAACGGAACTTTAAGAATTTTCATTTTTTGACCAAAACGACAGCCCCGGGGGTTATAAACATGTTGATATGGTTGTGATTTTTTTTCTGACTGCGGTTTCAAAACCATGCACCAGAATCCACTTCTTTCAACTCAGTAATACATTTTGGATGTGTACCTAGAGTTTAAAGCAGAAAAAACGGAACTTTTAGAATTTTCATTTTTTGACCAAAACGACAGCCCCGGGGGTTATTAACATGTTGATATGGTTGTGATTTTTTTTCTGACTGCGGTTTCAAAACCATGCACCAGAATCCACTTCTTTCAACTCAGTTATACATTTTGGATGTGTACCTAGAGTTTAAAGCAGAAAAAACGGAACTTTTAGAATTTTCATTTTTTGACCAAAACGACAGCCCCGGGAGTTATAAACATGTTGATATGGATGTGATTTTTTTTCTGACTGCGGTTTCAAAACCATGCACCAGAATCCACTTCTTTCAACTCAGTAATACATTTTGGATGTGTACCTAGAGTTTAAAGCAGAAAAAACTGAACTTTTAGAATTTTCATTTTTTGACCAAAACAACAGCCCCGGGGGTTATAAACATGTTGATATGGTTGTGATTTTTTTTCTGACTGCGGTTTCAAAACCATGCACCAGAATCCACTTCTTTCAACTCAGTAATACATTTTGGATGTGTACCTAGAGTTTAAAGCAGAAAAAACGGAACTTTTAGAATTTTCATTTTTTGACCAAAACAACAGCCCCGGGGGTTATAAACATGTTGATATATTTGTGATTATTTTTCTGACTGCGGTTTAAAAACCATGCACCAGAATCCACTTCTTTCAACTCAGTAATACATTTTGGTTGTGTACCTAGAGTTTAAAGCAGAAAAAACGGAACTTTTAGAATTTTCATTTTTTGACCAAAACGACAGCCCCGGGGGTTATTAACATGTTGATATGGTTGTGATTTTTTTTCTGACTGCGGTTTCAAAACCATGCACCAGAATCCACATCTTTCAACTCAGTAATACATTTTGGATGTGTACCTAGAGATTAAAGCAGAAAAAACGGAACTTTTAGAATTTTCATTTTTTGACCAAAACGACAGCCCCGGGGGTTATAAACATGTTGATATGGTTGTGATTTTTTTTGTGACTGCGGTTTTAAAACCATGCACCAGAATCCACTTCTTTCAACTCAATAATACATTTTGAATGTGTACCTAGAGTTTAAAGCAGAAAAAACGGAACTTTTAGAATTTTCATTTTTTGACCAAAACGACAGCCCCGGGGGTTATAAACATGTTGATATGGTTGTGATTTTTTTTCTGACTGCGGTTTCAAAACCATGCACCAGAATCCACTTCTTTCAACTCAGTAATACATTTTGGATGTGTACCTAGAGTTTAAAGCAGAAAAAACGGAACTTTTAGAATTTTCATTTTTTGACCAAAACGACAGCCCCGGGGGTTATTATCATGTTGATATGGTTGTGATTGTTTTTCTGACTGCGGTTTCAAAACCATGCACCAGAATCCACTTCTTTCAACTCAGTAATACATTTTGGATGTGTACCTAGAGTTTAAAGCAGAAAAAACAGAACTTTTAGAATTTTCATTTTTTGACCAAAACGACAGCCCCGGGGGTTATAAACATGTTGATATGGATGTGATTTTTTTTCTGACTGCGGTTTCAAAACCATGCACCAGAATCCACTTCTTTCAACTCAGTAATACATTTTGGATGTGTACCTAGAGTTTAAAGCAGAAAAAACGGAACTTTTAGAATTTTCATTTTTTGACCAAAACGACAGCCCCGGGGGTTATAAACATGTTGATATGGTTGTGATTTTTTTTCTGACTGCGGTTTCAAAACCATGCACCAGAATCCACTTCTTTCAACTCAGTAATACATTTCGGATGTGTACCTAGAGTTTAAAGCAGAAAAAACTGAACTTTTAGAATTTTCATTTTTTGACCAAAACGACAGCCCCGGGGGTTATAAACATGTTGATATGGTTGTGATTTTTTTTCTGACTGCGGTTTCAAAACCATGCACCAGAATCCACTTCTTTCAACTCAGTAATACATTTTGGATGTGTACCTAGAGTTTAAAGCAGAAAAAACGGAACTTTTAGAATTTTCATTTTTTGACCAAAACGACAGCCCCGGGGGTTATAAACATGTTGATATGGTTGTGATTTTTTTTCTGACTGCGGTTTCAAAACCATGCACCAGAATCCACTTCTTTCAACTCAGTAATACATTTTGGATGTGTACCTAGAGTTTAAAGCAGAAAAAACGGAACTTTTAGAATTTTCATTTTTTGACCAAAACGACAGCCCCGGGGGTTATAAACATGTTGATATGGTTGTGATTTTTTTTCTGACTGCGGTTTCAAACCATGCACCAGAATCCACTTCTTTCAACTCAGTTATACATTTTGGATGTGTACCTAGAGTTTAAAGCAGAAAAAACTGAACTTTTAGATTTTCATTTTTTGACCAAAACGACAGCCCCGGGGGTTATAAACATGTTGATATGGATGTGATTTTTTTTCTGACTGTGGTTTTAAAACCATGCACCAGAATCCACTTCTTTCAACTCAGTAATACATTTTGGATGTGTACCTAGAGTTTAAAGCAGAAAAAACGGAACTTTTAGAATTTTCATTTTTTGACCAAAACGACAGCCCCGGGGGTTATAAACATGTTGATATGGATGTGATTTTTTTTCTGACTGCGGTTTCAAAACCATGCACCAGAATCCACTTCTTTCAACTCAGTAATACATTTTGGATGTGTACCTAGAGTTTAAAGCAGAAAAAACGGAACTTTTAGAATTTTCATTTTTTGACCAAAACGACAGCCCCGGGGGTTATTAACATGTTGATATGGTTGTGATTTTTTTTCTGACTGCAGTTTCAAAACCATGCACCAGAATCCACTTCTTTCAACTCAGTAATACATTTTGGATGTGTACCTAGAGTTTAAAGCAGAAAAAACGGAACTTTTAGAATTTTCATTTTTTGACCAAAACGACAGCCCCGGGGGTTATAAACATGTTGATATGGTTGTGATTTTTTTTCTGACTGCGGTTTCAAAACCATGCACCAGAATCCACTTCTTTCAACTCAGTAATACATTTTGGATGTGTACCTAGAGTTTAAAGCAGAAAAAACGGAACTTTTAGAATTTTCATTTTTTGACCAAAACAACAGCCCCGGGGGTAATTAACATGTTGATATGGTTGTGATTTTTTTTCTGACTGCGGTTTCAAAACCATGCACCAGAATCCACTTCTTTCAACTCAGTAATACATTTTGGATGTGTACCTAGAGTTTAAAGCAGAAAAAACGGAACTTTTAGAATTTTCATTTTTTGACCAAAACGACAGCCCCGGGGGTTATAAACATGTTGATATGGATGTGATTTTTTTTCTGACTGCGGTTTCAAAACCATGCACCAGAATCCACTTCTTTCAACTCAGTAATACATTTTGGATGTGTACCTAGAGTTTAAAGCAGAAAAAACGGAACTTTTAGAATTTTCATTTTTTGACCAAAACGACAGCCCCGGGGGTTATAAACATGTTGATATGGTTGTGATTTTTTTTCTGACTGCGGTTTCAAAACCATGCACCAGAATCCACTTCTTTCAACTCAGTAATACATTTCGGATGTGTACCTAGAGTTTAAAGCAGAAAAAACTGAACTTTTAGAATTTTCATTTTTTGACCAAAACGACAGCCCCGGGGGTTATAAACATGTTGATATGGTTGTGATTTTTTTTCTGACTGCGGTTTCAAAACCATGCACCAGAATCCACTTCTTTCAACTCAGTAATACATTTTGGATGTGTACCTAGAGTTTAAAGCAGAAAAAACGGAACTTTTAGAATTTTCATTTTTTGACCAAAACGACAGCCCCGGGGGTTATAAACATGTTGATATGGTTGTGATTTTTTTTCTGACTGCGGTTTCAAAACCATGCACCAGAATCCACTTCTTTCAACTCAGTAATACATTTTGGATGTGTACCTAGAGTTTAAAGCAGAAAAAACGGAACTTTTAGAATTTTCATTTTTTGACCAAAACGACAGCCCCGGGGGTTATAAACATGTTGATATGGTTGTGATTTTTTTTCTGACTGCGGTTTCAAACCATGCACCAGAATCCACTTCTTTCAACTCAGTTATACATTTTGGATGTGTACCTAGAGTTTAAAGCAGAAAAAACTGAACTTTTAGATTTTCATTTTTTGACCAAAACGACAGCCCCGGGGGTTATAAACATGTTGATATGGATGTGATTTTTTTTCTGACTGTGGTTTTAAAACCATGCACCAGAATCCACTTCTTTCAACTCAGTAATACATTTTGGATGTGTACCTAGAGTTTAAAGCAGAAAAAACGGAACTTTTAGAATTTTCATTTTTTGACCAAAACGACAGCCCCGGGGGTTATAAACATGTTGATATGGATGTGATTTTTTTTCTGACTGCGGTTTAAAACCATGCACCAGAATCCACTTCTTTCAACTCAGTAATACATTTTGGATGTGTACCTAGAGTTTAAAGCAGAAAAAACGGAACTTTTAGAATTTTCATTTTTTGACCAAAACGACAGCCCCGGGGGTTATAAACATGTTGATATGGTTGTGATTTTTTTTCTGACTGCGGTTTCAAAACCATGCACCAGAATCCACTTCTTTCAACTCAGTAATACATTTTGGATGTGTACCTAGAGTTTAAAGCAGAAAAAACGGAACTTTTAGAATTTTCATTTTTTGACCAAAACAACAGCCCCGGGGGAAATTAACATGTTGATATGGTTGTGATTTTTTTTCTGACTGCGGTTTCAAAACCATGCACCAGAATCCACTTCTTTCAACTCAGTAATACATTTTGGATGTGTACCTAGAGTTTAAAGCAGAAAAAACGGAACTTTTAGAATTTTCATTTTTTGACCAAAACGACAGCCCCGGGGGTTATAAACATGTTGATATGGATGTGATTTTTTTTCTGACTGCGGTTTCAAAACCATGCACCAGAATCCACTTCTTTCAACTCAGTAATACATTTTGGATGTGTACCTAGAGTTTAAAGCAGAAAAAACGGAACTTTAAGAATTTTCATTTTTTGACCAAAACGACAGCCCCGGGGGTTATAAACATGTTGATATGGTTGTGATTTTTTTTCTGACTGCGGTTTCAAAACCATGCACCAGAATCCACTTCTTTCAACTCAGTAATACATTTTGGATGTGTACCTAGAGTTTAAAGCAGAAAAAACGGAACTTTTAGAATTTTCATTTTTTGACCAAAACGACAGCCCCGGGAGTTATTAACATGTTGATATGGTTGTGATTTTTTTTCTGACTGCGGTTTCAAAACCATGCACCAGAATCCACTTCTTTCAACTCAGTTATACATTTTGGATGTGTACCTAGAGTTTAAAGCAGAAAAAACGGAACTTTTAGAATTTTCATTTTTTGACC
The DNA here is from genome assembly GCF_055691185.1 of Crinia signifera. NCBI lineage: Eukaryota > Metazoa > Chordata > Amphibia > Anura > Myobatrachidae > Crinia > Crinia signifera. The sequence goes on from NW_028142331.1 coordinate 28,370, forward strand.
AAAACGACAGCCCCGGGAGTTATAAACATGTTGATATGGATGTGATTTTTTTTCTGACTGCGGTTTCAAAACCATGCACCAGAATCCACTTCTTTCAACTCAGTAATACATTTTGGATGTGTACCTAGAGTTTAAAGCAGAAAAAACTGAACTTTTAGAATTTTCATTTTTTGACCAAAACAACAGCCCCGGGGGTTATAAACATGTTGATATGGTTGTGATTTTTTTTCTGACTGCGGTTTCAAAACCATGCACCAGAATCCACTTCTTTCAACTCAGTAATACATTTTGGATGTGTACCTAGAGTTTAAAGCAGAAAAAACGGAACTTTTAGAATTTTCATTTTTTGACCAAAACAACAGCCCCGGGGGTTATAAACATGTTGATATGGTTGTGATTTTTTTTCTGACTGCGGTTTCAAAACCATGCACCAGAATCCACTTCTTTCAACTCAGTAATACATTTTGGATGTGTACCTAGAGTTTAAAGCAGAAAAAACGGAACTTTTAGAATTTTCATTTTTTGACCAAAACGACAGCCCCGGGGGTTATAAACATGTTGATATGGATGTGATTTTTTTTCTGACTGCGGTTTCAAAACCATGCACCAGAATCCACTTCTTTCAACTCAGTAATACATTTTGGATGTGTACCTAGAGTTTAAAGCAGAAAAAACGGAACTTTAAGAATTTTCATTTTTTGACCAAAACGACAGCCCCGGGGGTTATAAACATGTTGATATGGTTGTGATTTTTTTTCTGACTGCGGTTTCAAAACCATGCACCAGAATCCACTTCTTTCAACTCAGTAATACATTTTGGATGTGTACCTAGAGTTTAAAGCAGAAAAAACGGAACTTTTAGAATTTTCATTTTTTGACCAAAACGACAGCCCCGGGGGTTATTAACATGTTGATATGGTTGTGATTTTTTTTCTGACTGCGGTTTCAAAACCATGCACCAGAATCCACTTCTTTCAACTCAGTTATACATTTTGGATGTGTACCTAGAGTTTAAAGCAGAAAAAACTGAACTTTTAGAATTTTCATTTTTTGACCAAAACGACAGCCCCGGGAGTTATAAACATGTTGATATGGATGTGATTTTTTTTCTGACTGCGGTTTCAAAACCATGCACCAGAATCCACTTCTTTCAACTCAGTAATACATTTTGGATGTGTACCTAGAGTTTAAAGCAGAAAAAACTGAACTTTTAGAATTTTCATTTTTTGACCAAAACAACAGCCCCGGGGGTTATAAACATGTTGATATGGTTGTGATTTTTTTTCTGACTGCGGTTTCAAAACCATGCACCAGAATCCACTTCTTTCAACTCAGTAATACATTTTGGATGTGTACCTAGAGTTTAAAGCAGAAAAAACGGAACTTTTAGAATTTTCATTTTTTGACCAAAACGACAGCCCCGGTGGTTATTAACATGTTGATATGGTTGTGATTTTTTTTCTGACTGCGGTTTCAAAACCATGCACCAGAATCCACATCTTTCAACTCAGTAATACATTTTGGATGTGTACCTAGAGATTAAAGCAGAAAAAACGGAACTTTTAGAATTTTCATTTTTTGACCAAAACGACAGCCCCGGGGGTTATAAACATGTTGATATGGTTGTGATTTTTTTTGTGACTGCGGTTTTAAAACCATGCACCAGAATCCACTTCTTTCAACTCAATAATACATTTTGAATGTGTACCTAGAGTTTAAAGCAGAAAAAACGGAACTTTTAGAATTTTCATTTTTTGACCAAAACGACAGCCCCGGGGGTTATAAACATGTTGATATGGTTGTGATTTTTTTTCTGACTGCGGTTTCAAAACCATGCACCAGAATCCACTTCTTTCAACTCAGTAATACATTTTGGATGTGTACCTAGAGTTTAAAGCAGAAAAAACGGAACTTTTAGAATTTTCATTTTTTGACCAAAACGACAGCCCCGGGGGTTATTATCATGTTGATATGGTTGTGATTTTTTTTCTGACTGCGGTTTCAAAACCATGCACCAGAATCCACTTCTTTCAACTCAGTAATACATTTTGGATGTGTACCTAGAGTTTAAAGCAGAAAAAACGGAACTTTTAGAATTTTCATTTTTTGACCAAAACGACAGCCCCGGGGGTTATAAACATGTTGATATGGATGTGATTTTTTTTCTGACTGCGGTTTCAAAACCATGCACCAGAATCCACTTCTTTCAACTCAGTAATACATTTTGGATGTGTACCTAGAGTTTAAAGCAGAAAAAACGGAACTTTTAGAATTTTCATTTTTTGACCAAAACGACAGCCCCGGGGGTTATAAACATGTTGATATGGTTGTGATTTTTTTTCTGACTGCGGTTTCAAAACCATGCACCAGAATCCACTTCTTTCAACTCAGTAATACATTTCGGATGTGTACCTAGAGTTTAAAGCAGAAAAAACTGAACTTTTAGAATTTTCATTTTTTGACCAAAACGACAGCCCCGGGGGTTATAAACATGTTGATATGGTTGTGATTTTTTTTCTGACTGTGGTTTTAAAACCATGCACCAGAATTCACTTCTTTCAACTCAGTAATACATTTTGGATGTGTACCTAGAGTTTAAAGCAGAAAAAACTGAACTTTTAGAATTTTCATTTTTTGACCAAAACGACAGCCCCGGGGGTTATAAACATGTTGATATGGATGTGATTTTTTTTCTGACTGCGGTTTCAAAACCATGCACCAGAATCCACTTCTTTCAACTCAGTAATACATTTTGGATGTGTACCTAGAGTTTAAAGCAGAAAAAAACGGAACTTTTAGAATTTTCATTTTTTGACCAAAACGACAGCCCCGGGGGTTATTAATATGTTGATATGGTTGTGATTTTTTTTCTGACTGCAGTTTCAAAACCATGCACCAGAATCCACTTCTTTCAACTCAGTAATACATTTTGGATGTGTACCTAGAGTTTAAAGCAGAAAAAACGGAACTTTTAGAATTTTCATTTTTTGACCAAAACGACAGCCCCGGGGGTTATAAACATGTTGATATGGTTGTGATTTTTTTTCTGACTGCGGTTTCAAAACCATGCACCAGAATCCACTTCTTTCAACTCAGTAATACATTTTGGATGTGTACCTAGAGTTTAAAGCAGAAAAAACGGAACTTTTAGAATTTTCATTTTTTGACCAAAACAACAGCCCCGGGGGTTATTAACATGTTGATATGGTTGTGATTTTTTTTCTGACTGCGGTTTCAAAACCATGCACCAGAATCCACTTCTTTCAACTCAGTAATACATTTTGGATGTGTACCTAGAGTTTAAAGCAGAAAAAACGGAACTTTTAGAATTTTCATTTTTTGACCAAAACGACAGCCCCGGGGGTTATAAACATGTTGATATGGATGTGATTTTTTTTCTGACTGCGGTTTCAAAACCATGCACCAGAATCCACTTCTTTCAACTCAGTAATACATTTTGGATGTGTACCTAGAGTTTAAAGCAGAAAAAACGGAACTTTAAGAATTTTCATTTTTTGACCAAAACGACAGCCCCGGGGGTTATAAACATGTTGATATGGTTGTGATTTTTTTTCTGACTGCGGTTTCAAAACCATGCACCAGAATCCACTTCTTTCAACTCAGTAATACATTTTGGATGTGTACCTAGAGTTTAAAGCAGAAAAAACGGAACTTTTAGAATTTTCATTTTTTGACCAAAACGACAGCCCCGGGGGTTATTAACATGTTGATATGGTTGTGATTTTTTTTCTGACTGCGGTTTCAAAACCATGCACCAGAATCCACTTCTTTCAACTCAGTTATACATTTTGGATGTGTACCTAGAGTTTAAAGCAGAAAAAACTGAACTTTTAGAATTTTCATTTTTTGACCAAAACGACAGCCCCGGGGGTTATAAACATGTTGATATGGATGTGATTTTTTTTCTGACTGCGGTTTCAAAACCATGCACCAGAATCCACTTCTTTCAACTCAGTAATACATTTTGGATGTGTACCTAGAGTTTAAAGCAGAAAAAACGGAACTTTTAGAATTTTCATTTTTTGACCAAAACAACAGCCCCGGGGGTTATAAACATGTTGATATGGTTGTGATTTTTTTTCTGACTGCGGTTTCAAAACCATGCACCAGAATCCACTTCTTTCAACTCAGTAATACATTTTGGATGTGTACCTAGAGTTTAAAGCAGAAAAAACGGAACTTTTAGAATTTTCATTTTTTGACCAAAACAACAGCCCCGGGGGTTATAAACATGTTGATATATTTGTGATTTTTTTTCTGACTGCGGTTTCAAAACCATGCACCAGAATCCACTTCTTTCAACTCAGTAATACATTTTGGTTGTGTACCTAGAGTTTAAAGCAGAAAAAACGGAACTTTTAGAATTTTCATTTTTTGACCAAAACGACAGCCCAGGTGGTTATTAACATGTTGATATGGTTGTGATTTTTTTTCTGACTGCGGTTTCAAAACCATGCACCAGAATCCACATCTTTCAACTCAGTAATACATTTTGGATGTGTACCTAGAGATTAAAGCAGAAAAAACGGAACTTTTAGAATTTTCATTTTTTGACCAAAACGACAGCCCCGGGGGTTATAAACATGTTGATATGGTTGTGATTTTTTTTCTGACTGCGGTTTTAAAACCATGCACCAGAATCCACTTCTTTCAACTCAATAATACATTTTGAATGTGTACCTAGAGTTTAAAGCAGAAAAAACGGAACTTTTAGAATTTTCATTTTTTGACCAAAACGACAGCCCCGGGGGTTATAAACATGTTGATATGGTTGTGATTTTTTTTCTGACTGCGGTTTCAAAACCATGCACCAGAATCCACTTCTTTCAACTCAGTAATACATTTTGGATGTGTACCTAGAGTTTAAAGCAGAAAAAACGGAACTTTTAGAATTTTCATTTTTTGACCAAAACGACAGCCCCGGGGGTTATTATCATGTTGATATGGTTGTGATTTTTTTTCTGACTGCGGTTTCAAAACCATGCACCAGAATCCACTTCTTTCAACTCAGTAATACATTTTGGATGTGTACCTAGAGTTTAAAGCAGAAAAAAACGGAACTTTTAGAATTTTCATTTTTTGACCAAAACGACAGCCCCGGGGGTTATAAACATGTTGATATGGTTGTGATTTTTTTTCTGACTGCGGTTTCAAAACCATGCACCAGAATCCACTTCTTTCAACTCAGTTATACATTTTGGATGTGTACCTAGAGTTTAAAGCAGAAAAAACGGAACTTTTAGAATTTTCATTTTTTGACCAAAACGACAGCCCCGGGGGTTATAAACATGTTGATATGGATGTGATTTTTTTTATGACTGCGGTTTCAAAACCATGCACCAGAATCCACTTCTTTCAACTCAGTAATACATTTTGGATGTGTACCTAGAGTTTAAAGCAGAAAAAACAGAACTTTTAGAATTTTCATTTTTTGACCAAAACGACAGCCCCGGGGGTTATAAACATGTTGATATGGTTGTGATTTTTTTTCTGACTGCGGTTTCAAAACCATGCACCAGAATCCACTTCTTTCAACTCAGTAATACATTTTGGATGTGTACCTAGAGTTTAAAGCAGAAAAAACGGAACTTTTAGAATTTTCATTTTTTGACCAAAACGACAGCCCCGGGGGTTATTAACATGTTGATATGGTTGTGATTTTTTTTCTGACTGCGGTTTCAAAACCATGCACCAGAATCCACTTCTTTCAACTCAGTAATACATTTTGGATGTGTACCTAGAGTTTAAAGCAGAAAAAAACGGAACTTTTAGAATTTTCATTTTTTGACCAAAACGACAGCCCCGGGGGTTATAAACATGTTGATATGGTTGTGATTTTTTTTCTGACTGCGGTTTCAAAACCATGCACCAGAATCCACTTCTTTCAACTCAGTTATACATTTTGGATGTGTACCTAGAGTTTAAAGCAGAAAAAACGGAACTTTTAGAATTTTCATTTTTTGACCAAAACGACAGCCCCGGGGGTTATAAACATGTTGATATGGATGTGATTTTTTTTATGACTGCGGTTTCAAAACCATGCACCAGAATCCACTTCTTTCAACTCAGTAATACATTTTGGATGTGAACCTAGAGTTTAAAGCAGAAAAAACAGAACTTTTAGAATTTTCATTTTTTGACCAAAACGACAGCCCCGGGGGTTATTAACATGTTGATATGGTTGTGATTTTTTTTCTGACTGCGGTTTCAAACCATGCACCAGAATCCACTTCTTTCAACTCAGTAATACATTTTGGATGTGTACCTAGAGTTTAAAGCAGAAAAAACGGAACTTTTAGAATTTTCATTTTTTGACCAAAACAACAGCCCCGGGGGTTATAAACATGTTGATATATTTGTGATTTTTTTTCTGACTGCGGTTTCAAAACCATGCACCAGAATCCACTTCTTTCAACTCAGTAATACATTTTGGTTGTGTACCTAGAGTTTAAAGCAGAAAAAACGGAACTTTTAGAATTTTCATTTTTTGACCAAAACGACAGCCCCGGGGGTTATTATCATGTTGATATGGTTGTGATTTTTTTTCTGACTGCGGTTTCAAAACCATGCACCAGAATCCACTTCTTTCAACTCAGTAATACATTTTGGATGTGTACCTAGAGTTTAAAGCAGAAAAAACGGAACTTTTAGAATTTTCATTTTTTGACCAAAACGACAGCCCCGGGGGTTATAAACATGTTGATATGGTTGTGATTTTTTTTCTGACTGCGGTTTCAAAACCATGCACCAGAATCCACTTCTTTCAACTCAGTAATACATTTTGGATGTGTACCTAGAGTTTAAAGCAGAAAAAACGGAACTTTTAGAATTTTCATTTTTTGACCAAAACGACAGCCCCGGGGGTTATAAACATGTTGATATGGTTGTGATTTTTTTTCTGACTGCGGTTTCAAACCATGCACCAGAATCCACTTCTTTCAACTCAGTTATACATTTTGGATGTGTACCTAGAGTTTAAAGCAGAAAAAACGGAACTTTTAGATTTTCATTTTTTGACCAAAACGACAGCCCCGGGGGTTATAAACATGTTGATATGGATGTGATTTTTTTTCTGACTGCGGTTTCAAAACCATGCACCAGAATCCACTTCTTTCAACTCAGTAATACATTTTGGATGTGTACCTAGAGTTTAAAGCAGAAAAAACGGAACTTTTAGAATTTTCATTTTTTGACCAAAACGACAGCCCCGGGGGTTATAAACATGTTGATATGGTTGTGATTTTTTTTCTGACTGCGGTTTCAAAACCATGCACCAGAATCCACTTCTTTCAACTCAGTAATACATTTCGGATGTGTACCTAGAGTTTAAAGCAGAAAAAACTGAACTTTTAGAATTTTCATTTTTTGACCAAAACGACAGCCCCGGGGGTTATAAACATGTTGATATGGTTGTGATTTTTTTTCTGACTGTGGTTTTAAAACCATGCACCAGAATCCACTTCTTTCAACTCAGTAATACATTTTGGATGTGTACCTAGAGTTTAAAGCAGAAAAAACGGAACTTTTAGAATTTTCATTTTTTGACCAAAACGACAGCCCCGGGGGTTATAAACATGTTGATATGGATGTGATTTTTTTTCTGACTGCGGTTTCAAAACCATGCACCAGAATCCACTTCTTTCAACTCAGTAATACATTTTGGATGTGTACCTAGAGTTTAAAGCAGAAAAAACGGAACTTTTAGAATTTTCATTTTTTGACCAAAACGACAGCCCCGGGGGTTATTAATATGTTGATATGGTTGTGATTTTTTTTCTGACTGCAGTTTCAAAACCATGCACCAGAATCCACTTCTTTCAACTCAGTAATACATTTTGGATGTGTACCTAGAGTTTAAAGCAGAAAAAACGGAACTTTTAGAATTTTCATTTTTTGACCAAAACGACAGCCCCGGGGGTTATAAACATGTTGATATGGTTGTGATTTTTTTTCTGACTGCGGTTTCAAAACCATGCACCAGAATCCACTTCTTTCAACTCAGTAATACATTTTGGATGTGTACCTAGAGTTTAAAGCAGAAAAAACGGAACTTTTAGAATTTTCATTTTTTGACCAAAACAACAGCCCCGGGGGTTATTAACATGTTGATATGGTTGTGATTTTTTTTCTGACTGCGGTTTCAAAACCATGCACCAGAATCCACTTCTTTCAACTCAGTAATACATTTTGGATGTGTACCTAGAGTTTAAAGCAGAAAAAACGGAACTTTTAGAATTTTCATTTTTTGACCAAAACGACAGCCCCGGGGGTTATAAACATGTTGATATGGTTGTGATTTTTTTTCTGACTGCGGTTTCAAAACCATGCACCAGAATCCACTTCTTTCAACTCAGTAATACATTTTGGATGTGTACCTAGAGTTTAAAGCAGAAAAAACGGAACTTTTAGAATTTTCATTTTTTGACCAAAACGACAGCCCCGGGGGTTATTAACATGTTGATATGGTTGTGATTTTTTTTCTGACTGCGGTTTCAAAACCATGCACCAGAATCCACTTCTTTCAACTAAGTAATACATTTTGGATGTGTACCTAGAGTTTAAAGCAGAAAAAAACGGAACTTTTAGAATTTTCATTTTTTGACCAAAACGACAGCCCCGGGGGTTATAAACATGTTGATATGGTTGTGATTTTTTTTCTGACTGCGGTTTCAAAACCATGCACCAGAATCCACTTCTTTCAACTCAGTTATACATTTTGGATGTGTACCTAGAGTTTAAAGCAGAAAAAACGGAACTTTTAGAATTTTCATTTTTTGACCAAAACGACAGCCCCGGGGGTTATAAACATGTTGATATGGATGTGATTTTTTTTATGACTGCGGTTTCAAAACCATGCACCAGAATCCACTTCTTTCAACTCAGTAATACATTTTGGATGTGTACCTAGAGTTTAAAGCAGAAAAAACAGAACTTTTAGAATTTTCATTTTTTGACCAAAACGACAGCCCCGGGGGTTATTAACATGTTGATATGGTTGTGATTTTTTTTCTGACTGCGGTTTCAAACCATGCACCAGAATCCACTTCTTTCAACTCAGTAATACATTTTGGATGTGTACCTAGAGTTTAAAGCAGAAAAAACGGAACTTTTAGAATTTTCATTTTTTGACCAAAACAACAGCCCCGGGGGTTATAAACATGTTGATATATTTGTGATTTTTTTTCTGACTGCGGTTTCAAAACCATGCACCAGAATCCACATCTTTCAACTCAGTAATACATTTTGGATGTGTACCTAGAGATTAAAGCAGAAAAAAACTGAACTTTTAGAATTTTCATTTTTTGACCAAAACGACAGCCCCGGGGGTTATAAACATGTTGATATGGTTGTGATTTTTTTTCTGACTGCGGTTTTAAAACCATGCACCAGAATCCACTTCTTTCAACTCAATAATACATTTTGAATGTGTACCTAGAGTTTAAAGCAGAAAATGCGGAACTTTTAGAATTTTCATTTTTTGACCAAAACATGTTGATATGGTTGTGATTTTTTTTCTGACTGCGGTTTCAAAACCATGCACCAGAATCCACTTCTTTCAACTCAGTTATACATTTTGGATGTGTACCTAGAGTTTAAAGCAGAAAAAACGGAACTTTTAGAATTTTCATTTTTTGACCAAAACGACAGCCCCGGGGGTTATAAACATGTTGATATGGATGTGATTTTTTTTCTGACTGCGGTTTCAAAACCATGCACCAGAATCCACTTCTTTCAACTCAGTAATACATTTTGGATGTGTACCTAGAGTTTAAAGCAGAAAAAACGGAACTTTTAGAATTTTCATTTTTTGACCAAAACAACAGCCCCGGGGGTTATAAACATGTTGATATGGTTGTGATTTTTTTTCTGACTGCGGTTTCAAAACCATGCACCAGAATCCACTTCTTTCAACTCAGTAATACATTTTGAATGTGTACCTAGAGTTTAAAGCAGAAAAAACGGAACTTTTAGAATTTTCATTTTTTGACCAAAACAACAGCCCCGGGGGTTATAAACATGTTGATATATTTGTGATTTTTTTTCTGACTGCGGTTTCAAAACCATGCACCAGAATCCACTTCTTTCAACTCAGTAATACATTTTGGTTGTGTACCTAGAGTTTAAAGCAGAAAAAACTGAACTTTTAGAATTTTCATTTTTTGACCAAAACGACAGCCCAGGTGGTTATTAACATGTTGATATGGTTGTGATTTTTTTTCTGACTGCGGTTTCAAAACCATGCACCATAATCCACATCTTTCAACTCAGTAATACATTTTGGATGTGTACCTAGAGATTAAAGCAGAAAAAACGGAACTTTTAGAATTTTCATTTTTTGACCAAAACGACAGCCCCGGGGGTTATAAACATGTTGATATGGTTGTGATTTTTTTTCTGACTGCGGTTTTAAAACCATGCACCAGAATCCACTTCTTTCAACTCAATAATACATTTTGAATGTGTACCTAGAGTTTAAAGCAGAAAAAACGGAACTTTTAGAATTTTCATTTTTTGACCAAAACGACAGCCCCGGGGGTTATAAACATGTTGATATGGTTGTGATTTTTTTTCTGACTGCGGTTTCAAAACCATGCACCAGAATCCACTTCTTTCAACTCAGTAATACATTTTGGATGTGTACCTAGAGTTTAAAGCAGAAAAAACGGAACTTTTAGAATTTTCATTTTTTGACCAAAACGACAGCCCCGGGGGTTATTATCATGTTGATATGGTTGTGATTTTTTTTCTGACTGCGGTTTCAAAACCATGCACCAGAATCCACTTCTTTCAACTCAGTAATACATTTTGGATGTGTACCTAGAGTTTAAAGCAGAAAAAAACGGAACTTTTAGAATTTTCATTTTTTGACCAAAACGACAGCCCCGGGGGTTATTATCATGTTGATATGGTTGTGATTTTTTTTCTGACTGCGGTTTCAAAACCATGCACCAGAATCCACTTCTTTCAACTCAGTAATACATTTTGGATGTGTACCTAGAGTTTAAAGCAGAAAAAAACGGAACTTTTAGAATTTTCATTTTTTGACCAAAACGACAGCCCCGGGGGTTATAAACATGTTGATATGGTTGTGATTTTTTTTCTGACTGCGGTTTCAAAACCATGCACCAGAATCCACTTCTTTCAACTCAGTTATACATTTTGGATGTGTACCTAGAGTTTAAAGCAGAAAAAACGGAACTTTTAGAATTTTCATTTTTTGACCAAAACGACAGCCCCGGGGGTTATAAACATGTTGATATGGATGTGATTTTTTTTATGACTGCGGTTTCAAAACCATGCACCAGAATCCACTTCTTTCAACTCAGTAATACATTTTGGATGTGTACCTAGAGTTTAAAGCAGAAAAAACGGAACTTTTAGAATTTTCATTTTTTGACCAAAACGACAGCCCCGGGGGTTATAAACATGTTGATATGGTTGTGATTTTTTTTCTGACTGCGGTTTCAAAACCATGCACCAGAATCCACTTCTTTCAACTCAGTAATACATTTTGGATGTGTACCTAGAGTTTAAAGCAGAAAAAACGGAACTTTTAGAATTTTCATTTTTTGACCAAAACGACAGCCCCGGGGGTTATTAACATGTTGATATGGTTGTGATTTTTTTTCTGACTGCGGTTTCAAAACCATGCACCAGAATCCACTTCTTTCAACTAAGTAATACATTTTGGATGTGTACCTAGAGTTTAAAGCAGAAAAAAACGGAACTTTTAGAATTTTCATTTTTTGACCAAAACGACAGCCCCGGGGGTTATAAACATGTTGATATGGTTGTGATTTTTTTTCTGACTGCGGTTTCAAAACCATGCACCAGAATCCACTTCTTTCAACTCAGTTATACATTTTGGATGTGTACCTAGAGTTTAAAGCAGAAAAAACGGAACTTTTAGAATTTTCATTTTTTGACCAAAACGACAGCCCCGGGGGTTATAAACATGTTGATATGGATGTGATTTTTTTTATGACTGCGGTTTCAAAACCATGCACCAGAATCCACTTCTTTCAACTCAGTAATACATTTTGGATGTGTACCTAGAGTTTAAAGCAGAAAAAACAGAACTTTTAGAATTTTCATTTTTTGACCAAAACGACAGCCCCGGGGGTTATTAACATGTTGATATGGTTGTGATTTTTTTTCTGACTGCGGTTTCAAACCATGCACCAGAATCCACTTCTTTCAACTCAGTAATACATTTTGGATGTGTACCTAGAGTTTAAAGCAGAAAAAACGGAACTTTTAGAATTTTCATTTTTTGACCAAAACAACAGCCCCGGGGGTTATAAACATGTTGATATATTTGTGATTTTTTTTCTGACTGCGGTTTCAAAACCATGCACCAGAATCCACATCTTTCAACTCAGTAATACATTTTGGATGTGTACCTAGAGATTAAAGCAGAAAAAAACTGAACTTTTAGAATTTTCATTTTTTGACCAAAACGACAGCCCCGGGGAATATAAACATGTTGATATGGTTGTGATTTTTTTTCTGACTGCGGTTTTAAAACCATGCACCAGAATCCACTTCTTTCAACTCAATAATACATTTTGAATGTGTACCTAGAGTTTAAAGCAGAAAATGCGGAACTTTTAGAATTTTCATTTTTTGACCAAAACATGTTGATATGGTTGTGATTTTTTTTCTGACTGCGGTTTCAAAACCATGCACCAGAATCCACTTCTTTCAACTCAGTAATACATTTTGGATGTGTACCTAGAGTTTAAAGCAGAAAAAACGGAACTTTTAGAATTTTCATTTTTTGACCAAAACGACAGCCCCGGGGGTTATTATCATGTTGATATGGTTGTGATTTTTTTTCTGACTGCGGTTTTAAAACCATGCACCAGAATCCACTTCTTTCAACTCAATAATACATTTTGAATGTGTACCTAGAGTTTAAAGCAGAAAAAGCGGAACTTTTAGAATTTTCATTTTTTGACCAAAACATGTTGATATGGTTGTGATTTTTTTTCTGACTGCGGTTTCAAAACCATGCACCAGAATCCACTTCTTTCAACTCAGTAATACATTTTGGATGTGTACCTAGAGTTTAAAGCAGAAAAAACGGAACTTTTAGAATTTTCATTTTTTGACCAAAACGACAGCCCCGGGGGTTATTATCATGTTGATATGGTTGTGATTTTTTTTCTGACTGCGGTTTCAAAACCATGCACCAGAATCCACTTCTTTCAACTCAGTAATACATTTTGGATGTGTACCTAGAGTTTAAAGCAGAAAAAAACGGAACTTTTAGAATTTTCATTTTTTGACCAAAACGACAGCCCCGGGGGTTATAAACATGTTGATATGGTTGTGATTTTTTTTCTGACTGCGGTTTCAAAACCATGCACCAGAATCCACTTCTTTCAACTCAGTTATACATTTTGGATGTGTACCTAGAGTATAAAGCAGAAAAAACGGAACTTTTAGAATTTTCATTTTTTTACCAAAACGACAGCCCCGTTGGTTATAAACATGTTGATATGGATGTGATTTTTTTTATGACTGCGGTTTCAAAACCATGCACCAGAATCCACTTCTTTCAACTCAGTAATACATTTTGGATGTGTACCTAGAGTTTAAAGCAGAAAAAACAGAACTTTTAGAATTTTCATTTTTTGACCAAAACGACAGCCCCGGGGGTTATTAACATGTTGATATGGTTGTGATTTTTTTTCTGACTGCGGTTTCAAACCATGCACCAGAATCCACTTCTTTCAACTCAGTAATACATTTTGGATGTGTACCTAGAGTTTAAAGCAGAAAAAACTGAACTTTTAGAATTTTCATTTTTTGACCAAAACGACAGCCCCGGGGGTTATAAACATGTTGATATGGTTGTGATTTTTTTTCTGACTGCGGTTTCAAAACCATGCACCAGAATCCACTTCTTTCAACTCAGTAATACATTTTGGATGTGTACCTAGAGTTTAAAGCAGAAAAAACGGAACTTTTAGAATTTTCATTTTTTGACCAAAACAACAGCCCCGGGGGTTATTAACATGTTGATATGGTTGTGATTTTTTTTCTGACTGCGGTTTCAAAACCATGCACCAGAATCCACTTCTTTCAACTCAGTAATACATTTTGGATGTGTACCTAGAGTTTAAAGCAGAAAAAACGGAACTTTTAGAATTTTCATTTTTTGACCAAAACGACAGCCCCGGGGGTTATAAACATGTTGATATGGATGTGATTTTTTTTCTGACTGCGGTTTCAAAACCATGCACCAGAATCCACTTCTTTCAACTCAGTAATACATTTTGGATGTGTACCTAGAGTTTAAAGCAGAAAAATCGGAACTTTTAGAATTTTCATTTTTTGACCAAAACGACAGCCCCGGGGGTTATTAATATGTTGATATGGTTGTGATTTTTTTTCTGACTGCAGTTTCAAAACCATGCACCAGAATCCACTTCTTTCAACTCAGTAATACATTTTGGATGTGTACCTAGAGTTTAAAGCAGAAAAAATGGAACTTTTAGAATTTTCATTTTTTGACCAAAACGACAGCCCCGGGGGTTATTAACATGTTGATATGGTTGTGATTTTTTTTCTGACTGCGGTTTCAAAACCATGCACCAGAATCCACTTCTTTCAACTCAGTTATACATTTTGGATGTGTACCTAGAGTTTAAAGCAGAAAAAACGGAACTTTTAGAATTTTCATTTTTTGACCAAAACGACAGCCCCGGGGGTTATAAACATGTTGATATGGATGTGATTTTTTTTCTGACTGCGGTTTCAAAACCATGCACCAGAATCCACTTCTTTCAACTCAGTAATACATTTTGGATGTGTACCTAGAGTTTAAAGCAGAAAAAACTGAACTTTTAGAATTTTCATTTTTTGACCAAAACAACAGCCCCGGGGGTTATAAACATGTTGATATGGTTGTGATTTTTTTTCTGACTGCGGTTTCAAAACCATGCACCAGAATCCACTTCTTTCAACTCAGTAATACATTTTGGTTGTGTACCTAGAGTTTAAAGCAGAAAAAACGGAACTTTTAATTTTCATTTTTTGACCAAAACGACAGCCCCGGTGGTTATTAACATGTTGATATGGTTGTGATTTTTTTTCTGACTGCGGTTTCAAAACCATGCACCAGAATCCACATCTTTCAACTCAGTAATACATTTTGGATGTGTACCTAGAGATTAAAGCAGAAAAAACGGAACTTTTAGAATTTTCATTTTTTGACCAAAACGACAGCCCCGGGGGTTATAAACATGTTGATATGGTTGTGATTTTTTTTCTGACTGCGGTTTTCAAAACCATGCACCAGAATCCACTTCTTTCAACTCAGTAATACATTTTGGATGTGTACCTAGAGTTTAAAGCAGAAAAAACGGAACTTTTAGAATTTTCATTTTTTGACCAAAACGACAGCCCCGGGGGTTATAAACATGTTGATATGGTTGTGATTTTTTTTCTGACTGCGGTTTCAAAACCATGCACCAGAATCCACTTCTTTCAACTCAGTAATACATTTTGGATGTGTACCTAGAGTTTAAAGCAGAAAAAACGGAACTTTTAGAATTTTCATTTTTTGACCAAAACGACAGCCCCGGGGGTTATAAACATGTTGATATGGTTGTGATTTTTTTTCTGACTGCGGTTTCAAACCATGCACCAGAATCCACTTCTTTCAACTCAGTTATACATTTTGGATGTGTACCTAGAGTTTAAAGCAGAAAAAACTGAACTTTTAGATTTTCATTTTTTGACCAAAACGACAGCCCCGGGGGTTATAAACATGTTGATATGGATGTGATTTTTTTTCTGACTGCGGTTTCAAAACCATGCACCAGAATCCACTTCTTTCAACTCAGTAATACATTTTGGATGTGTACCTAGAGTTTAAAGCAGAAAAAACGGAACTTTTAGAATTTTCATTTTTTGACCAAAACGACAGCCCCGGGGATTATAAACATGTTGATATGGTTGTGATTTTTTTTCTGACTGCGGTTTCAAAACCATGCACCAGAATCCACTTCTTTCAACTCAGTAATACATTTCGGATGTGTACCTAGAGTTTAAAGCAGAAAAAACGGAACTTTTAGAATTTTCATTTTTTGACCAAAACGACAGCCCCGGGGGTTATAAACATGTTGATATGGTTGTGATTTTTTTTCTGACTGTGGTTTTAAAACCATGCACCAGAATCCACTTCTTTCAACTCAGTAATACATTTTGGATGTGTACCTAGAGTTTAAAGCAGAAAAAACGGAACTTTTAGAATTTTCATTTTTTGACCAAAACGACAGCCCCGGGGGTTATAAACATGTTGATATGGATGTGATTTTTTTTCTGACTGCGGTTTCAAAACCATGCACCAGAATCCACTTCTTTCAACTCAGTAATACATTTTGGATGTGTACCTAGAGTTTAAAGCAGAAAAAACGGAACTTTTAGAATTTTCATTTTTTGACCAAAACAACAGCCCCGGGGGTTATAAACATGTTGATATATTTGTGATTTTTTTTCTGACTGCGGTTTCAAAACCATGCACCAGAATCCACTTCTTTCAACTCAGTAATACATTTTGGTTGTGTACCTAGAGTTTAAAGCAGAAAAAACGGAACTTTTAGAATTTTCATTTTTTGACCAAAACGACAGCCCAGGTGGTTATTAACATGTTGATATGGTTGTGATTTTTTTTCTGACTGCGGTTTCAAAACCATGCACCAGAATCCACATCTTTCAACTCAGTAATACATTTTGGATGTGTACCTAGAGATTAAAGCAGAAAAAACGGAACTTTTAGAATTTTCATTTTTTGACCAAAACGACAGCCCCGGGGGTTATAAACATGTTGATATGGTTGTGATTTTTTTTCTGACTGCGGTTTTAAAACCATGCACCAGAATCCACTTCTTTCAACTCAATAATACATTTTGAATGTGTACCTAGAGTTTAAAGCAGAAAAAACGGAACTTTTAGAATTTTCATTTTTTGACCAAAACGACAGCCCCGGGGGTTATAAACATGTTGATATGGTTGTGATTTTTTTTCTGACTGCGGTTTCAAAACCATGCACCAGAATCCACTTCTTTCAACTCAGTAATACATTTTGGATGTGTACCTAGAGTTTAAAGCAGAAAAAACGGAACTTTTAGAATTTTCATTTTTTGACCAAAACGACAGCCCCGGGGGTTATTATCATGTTGATATGGTTGTGATTTTTTTTCTGACTGCGGTTTCAAAACCATGCACCAGAATCCACTTCTTTCAACTCAGTAATACATTTTGGATGTGTACCTAGAGTTTAAAGCAGAAAAAAACGGAACTTTTAGAATTTTCATTTTTTGACCAAAACGACAGCCCCGGGGGTTATAAACATGTTGATATGGTTGTGATTTTTTTTCTGACTGCGGTTTCAAAACCATGCACCAGAATCCACTTCTTTCAACTCAGTTATACATTTTGGATGTGTACCTAGAGTTTAAAGCAGAAAAAACGGAACTTTTAGATTTTCATTTTTTGACCAAAACGACAGCCCCGGGGGTTATAAACATGTTGATATGGTTGTGATTTTTTTTCTGACTGCGGTTTCAAAACCATGCACCAGAATCCACTTCTTTCAACTCAGTAATACATTTTGGATGTGTACCTAGAGTTTAAAGCAGAAAAAACGGAACTTTTAGAATTTTCATTTTTTGACCAAAACGACAGCCCCGGGGGTTATTAACATGTTGATATGGTTGTGATTTTTTTTCTGACTGCGGTTTCAAAACCATGCACCAGAATCCACTTCTTTCAACTCAGTAATACATTTTGGATGTGTACCTAGAGTTTAAAGCAGAAAAAAACGGAACTTTTAGAATTTTCATTTTTTGACCAAAACGACAGCCCCGGGGGTTATAAACATGTTGATATGGTTGTGATTTTTTTTCTGACTGCGGTTTCAAAACCATGCACCAGAATCCACTTCTTTCAACTCAGTTATACATTTTGGATGTGTACCTAGAGTTTAAAGCAGAAAAAACGGAACTTTTAGAATTTTCATTTTTTGACCAAAACGACAGCCCCGGGGGTTATAAACATGTTGATATGGATGTGATTTTTTTTATGACTGCGGTTTCAAAACCATGCACCAGAATCCACTTCTTTCAACTCAGTAATACATTTTGGATGTGAACCTAGAGTTTAAAGCAGAAAAAACAGAACTTTTAGAATTTTCATTTTTTGACCAAAACGACAGCCCCGGGGGTTATTAACATGTTGATATGGTTGTAATTTTTTTTCTGACTGCGGTTTCAAACCATGCACCAGAATCCACTTCTTTCAACTCAGTAATACATTTTGGATGTGTACCTAGAGTTTAAAGCAGAAAAAACGGAACTTTTAGAATTTTCATTTTTTGACCAAAACAACAGCCCCGGGGGTTATAAACATGTTGATATATTTGTGATTTTTTTTCTGACTGCGGTTTCAAAACCATGCACCAGAATCCACTTCTTTCAACTCAGTAATACATTTTGGTTGTGTACCTAGAGTTTAAAGCAGAAAAAACGGAACTTTTAGAATTTTCATTTTTTGACCAAAACGACAGCCCCGGGGGTTATTATCATGTTGATATGGTTGTGATTTTTTTTCTGACTGCGGTTTCAAAACCATGCACCAGAATCCACTTCTTTCAACTCAGTAATACATTTTGGATGTGTACCTAGAGTTTAAAGCAGAAAAAACGGAACTTTTAGAATTTTCATTTTTTGACCAAAACGACAGCCCCGGGGGTTATAAACATGTTGATATGGTTGTGATTTTTTTTCTGACTGCGGTTTCAAAACCATGCACCAGAATCCACTTCTTTCAACTCAGTAATACATTTTGGATGTGTACCTAGAGTTTAAAGCAGAAAAAACGGAACTTTTAGAATTTTCATTTTTTGACCAAAACGACAGCCCCGGGGGTTATAAACATGTTGATATGGTTGTGATTTTTTTTCTGACTGCGGTTTCAAACCATGCACCAGAATCCACTTCTTTCAACTCAGTTATACATTTTGGATGTGTACCTAGAGTTTAAAGCAGAAAAAACGGAACTTTTAGATTTTCATTTTTTGACCAAAACGACAGCCCCGGGGGTTATAAACATGTTGATATGGATGTGATTTTTTTTCTGACTGCGGTTTCAAAACCATGCACCAGAATCCACTTCTTTCAACTCAGTAATACATTTTGGATGTGTACCTAGAGTTTAAAGCAGAAAAAACGGAACTTTTAGAATTTTCATTTTTTGACCAAAACGACAGCCCCGGGGGTTATAAACATGTTGATATGGTTGTGATTTTTTTTCTGACTGCGGTTTCAAAACCATGCACCAGAATCCACTTCTTTCAACTCAGTAATACATTTCGGATGTGTACCTAGAGTTTAAAGCAGAAAAAACTGAACTTTTAGAATTTTCATTTTTTGACCAAAACGACAGCCCCGGGGGTTATAAACATGTTGATATGGTTGTGATTTTTTTTCTGACTGTGGTTTTAAAACCATGCACCAGAATCCACTTCTTTCAACTCAGTAATACATTTTGGATGTGTACCTAGAGTTTAAAGCAGAAAAAACTGAACTTTTAGAATTTTCATTTTTTGACCAAAACGACAGCCCCGGGGGTTATAAACATGTTGATATGGATGTGATTTTTTTTCTGACTGCGGTTTCAAAACCATGCACCAGAATCCACTTCTTTCAACTCAGTAATACATTTTGGATGTGTACCTAGAGTTTAAAGCAGAAAAAACGGAACTTTTAGAATTTTCATTTTTTGACCAAAACGACAGCCCCGGGGGTTATTAATATGTTGATATGGTTGTGATTTTTTTTCTGACTGCAGTTTCAAAACCATGCACCAGAATCCACTTCTTTCAACTAAGTAATACATTTTGGATGTGTACCTAGAGTTTAAAGCAGAAAAAAACGGAACTTTTAGAATTTTCATTTTTTGACCAAAACGACAGCCCCGGGGGTTATAAACATGTTGATATGGTTGTGATTTTTTTTCTGACTGCGGTTTCAAAACCATGCACCAGAATCCACTTCTTTCAACTCAGTTATACATTTTGGATGTGTACCTAGAGTTTAAAGCAGAAAAAACGGAACTTTTAGAATTTTCATTTTTTGACCAAAACGACAGCCCCGGGGGTTATAAACATGTTGATATGGATGTGATTTTTTTTATGACTGCGGTTTCAAAACCATGCACCAGAATCCACTTCTTTCAACTCAGTAATACATTTTGGATGTGTACCTAGAGTTTAAAGCAGAAAAAACAGAACTTTTAGAATTTTCATTTTTTGACCAAAACGACAGCCCCGGGGGTTATTAACATGTTGATATGGTTGTGATTTTTTTTCTGACTGCGGTTTCAAACCATGCACCAGAATCCACTTCTTTCAACTCAGTAATACATTTTGGATGTGTACCTAGAGTTTAAAGCAGAAAAAACGGAACTTTTAGAATTTTCATTTTTTGACCAAAACAACAGCCCCGGGGGTTATAAACATGTTGATATATTTGTGATTTTTTTTCTGACTGCGGTTTCAAAACCATGCACCAGAATCCACATCTTTCAACTCAGTAATACATTTTGGATGTGTACCTAGAGATTAAAGCAGAAAAAAACTGAACTTTTAGAATTTTCATTTTTTGACCAAAACGACAGCCCCGGGGGTTATAAACATGTTGATATGGTTGTGATTTTTTTTCTGACTGCGGTTTTAAAACCATGCACCAGAATCCACTTCTTTCAACTCAATAATACATTTTGAATGTGTACCTAGAGTTTAAAGCAGAAAATGCGGAACTTTTAGAATTTTCATTTTTTGACCAAAACATGTTGATATGGTTGTGATTTTTTTTCTGACTGCGGTTTCAAAACCATGCACCAGAATCCACTTCTTTCAACTCAGTAATACATTTTGGATGTGTACCTAGAGTTTAAAGCAGAAAAAACGGAACTTTTAGAATTTTCATTTTTTGACCAAAACGACAGCCCCGGGGGTTATTATCATGTTGATATGGTTGTGATTTTTTTTCTGACTGCGGTTTTAAAACCATGCACCAGAATCCACTTCTTTCAACTCAATAATACATTTTGAATGTGTACCTAGAGTTTAAAGCAGAAAAAGCGGAACTTTTAGAATTTTCATTTTTTGACCAAAACATGTTGATATGGTTGTGATTTTTTTTCTGACTGCGGTTTCAAAACCATGCACCAGAATCCACTTCTTTCAACTCAGTAATACATTTTGGATGTGTACCTAGAGTTTAAAGCAGAAAAAACGGAACTTTTAGAATTTTCATTTTTTGACCAAAACGACAGCCCCGGGGGTTATTATCATGTTGATATGGTTGTGATTTTTTTTCTGACTGCGGTTTCAAAACCATGCACCAGAATCCACTTCTTTCAACTCAGTAATACATTTTGGATGTGTACCTAGAGTTTAAAGCAGAAAAAAACGGAACTTTTAGAATTTTCATTTTTTGACCAAAACGACAGCCCCGGGGGTTATAAACATGTTGATATGGTTGTGATTTTTTTTCTGACTGCGGTTTCAAAACCATGCACCAGAATCCACTTCTTTCAACTCAGTTATACATTTTGGATGTGTACCTAGAGTATAAAGCAGAAAAAACGGAACTTTTAGAATTTTCATTTTTTTACCAAAACGACAGCCCCGTTGGTTATAAACATGTTGATATGGATGTGATTTTTTTTATGACTGCGGTTTCAAAACCATGCACCAGAATCCACTTCTTTCAACTCAGTAATACATTTTGGATGTGTACCTAGAGTTTAAAGCAGAAAAAACAGAACTTTTAGAATTTTCATTTTTTGACCAAAACGACAGCCCCGGGGGTTATTAACATGTTGATATGGTTGTGATTTTTTTTCTGACTGCGGTTTCAAACCATGCACCAGAATCCACTTCTTTCAACTCAGTAATACATTTTGGATGTGTACCTAGAGTTTAAATCAGAAAAAACTGAACTTTTAGAATTTTCATTTTTTGACCAAAACGACAGCCCCGGGGGTTATAAACATGTTGATATGGTTGTGATTTTTTTTCTGACTGCGGTTTCAAAACCATGCACCAGAATCCACTTCTTTCAACTCAGTAATACATTTTGGATGTGTACCTAGAGTTTAAAGCAGAAAAAACGGAACTTTTAGAATTTTCATTTTTTGACCAAAACAACAGCCCCGGGGGTTATTAACATGTTGATATGGTTGTGATTTTTTTTCTGACTGCGGTTTCAAAACCATGCACCAGAATCCACTTCTTTCAACTCAGTAATACATTTTGGATGTGTACCTAGAGTTTAAAGCAGAAAAAACGGAACTTTTAGAATTTTCATTTTTTGACCAAAACGACAGCCCCGGGGGTTATAAACATGTTGATATGGATGTGATTTTTTTTCTGACTGCGGTTTCAAAACCATGCACCAGAATCCACTTCTTTCAACTCAGTAATACATTTTGGATGTGTACCTAGAGTTTAAAGCAGAAAAAACGGAACTTTTAGAATTTTCATTTTTTGACCAAAACGACAGCCCCGGGGGTTATTAATATGTTGATATGGTTGTGATTTTTTTTCTGACTGCAGTTTCAAAACCATGCACCAGAATCCACTTCTTTCAACTCAGTAATACATTTTGGATGTGTACCTAGAGTTTAAAGCAGAAAAAATGGAACTTTTAGAATTTTCATTTTTTGACCAAAACGACAGCCCCGGGGGTTATTAACATGTTGATATGGTTGTGATTTTTTTTCTGACTGCGGTTTCAAAACCATGCACCAGAATCCACTTCTTTCAACTCAGTTATACATTTTGGATGTGTACCTAGAGTTTAAAGCAGAAAAAACGGAACTTTTAGAATTTTCATTTTTTGACCAAAACGACAGCCCCGGGGGTTATAAACATGTTGATATGGATGTGATTTTTTTTCTGACTGCGGTTTCAAAACCATGCACCAGAATCCACTTCTTTCAACTCAGTAATACATTTTGGATGTGTACCTAGAGTTTAAAGCAGAAAAAACTGAACTTTTAGAATTTTCATTTTTTGACCAAAACAACAGCCCCGGGGGTTATAAACATGTTGATATGGTTGTGATTTTTTTTCTGACTGCGGTTTCAAAACCATGCACCAGAATCCACTTCTTTCAACTCAGTAATACATTTTGGTTGTGTACCTAGAGTTTAAAGCAGAAAAAACGGAACTTTTAATTTTCATTTTTTGACCAAAACGACAGCCCCGGTGGTTATTAACATGTTGATATGGTTGTGATTTTTTTTCTGACTGCGGTTTCAAAACCATGCACCAGAATCCACATCTTTCAACTCAGTAATACATTTTGGATGTGTACCTAGAGATTAAAGCAGAAAAAACGGAACTTTTAGAATTTTCATTTTTTGACCAAAACGACAGCCCCGGGGGTTATAAACATGTTGATATGGTTGTGATTTTTTTTCTGACTGCGGTTTTCAAAACCATGCACCAGAATCCACTTCTTTCAACTCAGTAATACATTTTGGATGTGTACCTAGAGTTTAAAGCAGAAAAAACGGAACTTTTAGAATTTTCATTTTTTGACCAAAACGACAGCCCCGGGGGTTATAAACATGTTGATATGGTTGTGATTTTTTTTCTGACTGCGGTTTCAAAACCATGCACCAGAATCCACTTCTTTCAACTCAGTAATACATTTTGGATGTGTACCTAGAGTTTAAAGCAGAAAAAACGGAACTTTTAGAATTTTCATTTTTTGACCAAAACGACAGCCCCGGGGGTTATAAACATGTTGATATGGTTGTGATTTTTTTTCTGACTGCGGTTTCAAACCATGCACCAGAATCCACTTCTTTCAACTCAGTTATACATTTTGGATGTGTACCTAGAGTTTAAAGCAGAAAAAACTAAACTTTTAGATTTTCATTTTTTGACCAAAACGACAGCCCCGGGGGTTATAAACATGTTGATATGGATGTGATTTTTTTTCTGACTGCGGTTTCAAAACCATGCACCAGAATCCACTTCTTTCAACTCAGTAATACATTTTGGATGTGTACCTAGAGTTTAAAGCAGAAAAAACGGAACTTTTAGAATTTTCATTTTTTGACCAAAACGACAGCCCCGGGGATTATAAACATGTTGATATGGTTGTGATTTTTTTTCTGACTGCGGTTTCAAAACCATGCACCAGAATCCACTTCTTTCAACTCAGTAATACATTTCGGATGTGTACCTAGAGTTTAAAGCAGAAAAAACTGAACTTTTAGAATTTTCATTTTTTGACCAAAACGACAGCCCCGGGGGTTATAAACATGTTGATATGGTTGTGATTTTTTTTCTGACTGTGGTTTTAAAACCATGCACCAGAATCCACTTCTTTCAACTCAGTAATACATTTTGGATGTGTACCTAGAGTTTAAAGCAGAAAAAACGGAACTTTTAGAATTTTCATTTTTTGACCAAAACGACAGCCCCGGGGGTTATAAACATGTTGATATGGATGTGATTTTTTTTCTGACTGCGGTTTCAAAACCATGCACCAGAATCCACTTCTTTCAACTCAGTAATACATTTTGGATGTGTACCTAGAGTTTAAAGCAGAAAAAACGGAACTTTTAGAATTTTCATTTTTTGACCAAAACAACAGCCCCGGGGGTTATAAACATGTTGATATATTTGTGATTTTTTTTCTGACTGCGGTTTCAAAACCATGCACCAGAATCCACTTCTTTCAACTCAGTAATACATTTTGGTTGTGTACCTAGAGTTTAAAGCAGAAAAAACGGAACTTTTAGAATTTTCATTTTTTGACCAAAACGACAGCCCAGGTGGTTATTAACATGTTGATATGGTTGTGATTTTTTTTCTGACTGCGGTTTCAAAACCATGCACCAGAATCCACATCTTTCAACTCAGTAATACATTTTGGATGTGTACCTAGAGATTAAAGCAGAAAAAACGGAACTTTTAGAATTTTCATTTTTTGACCAAAACGACAGCCCCGGGGGTTATAAACATGTTGATATGGTTGTGATTTTTTTTCTGACTGCGGTTTTAAAACCATGCACCAGAATCCACTTCTTTCAACTCAATAATACATTTTGAATGTGTACCTAGAGTTTAAAGCAGAAAAAACGGAACTTTTAGAATTTTCATTTTTTGACCAAAACGACAGCCCCGGGGGTTATAAACATGTTGATATGGTTGTGATTTTTTTTCTGACTGCGGTTTCAAAACCATGCACCAGAATCCACTTCTTTCAACTCAGTAATACATTTTGGATGTGTACCTAGAGTTTAAAGCAGAAAAAACGGAACTTTTAGAATTTTCATTTTTTGACCAAAACGACAGCCCCGGGGGTTATTATCATGTTGATATGGTTGTGATTTTTTTTCTGACTGCGGTTTCAAAACCATGCACCAGAATCCACTTCTTTCAACTCAGTAATACATTTTGGATGTGTACCTAGAGTTTAAAGCAGAAAAAAACGGAACTTTTAGAATTTTCATTTTTTGACCAAAACGACAGCCCCGGGGGTTATAAACATGTTGATATGGTTGTGATTTTTTTTCTGACTGCGGTTTCAAAACCATGCACCAGAATCCACTTCTTTCAACTCAGTTATACATTTTGGATGTGTACCTAGAGTTTAAAGCAGAAAAAACGGAACTTTTAGATTTTCATTTTTTGACCAAAACGACAGCCCCGGGGGTTATAAACATGTTGATATGGTTGTGATTTTTTTTCTGACTGCGGTTTCAAAACCATGCACCAGAATCCACTTCTTTCAACTCAGTAATACATTTTGGATGTGTACCTAGAGTTTAAAGCAGAAAAAACGGAACTTTTAGAATTTTCATTTTTTGACCAAAACGACAGCCCCGGGGGTTATTAACATGTTGATATGGTTGTGATTTTTTTTCTGACTGCGGTTTCAAAACCATGCACCAGAATCCACTTCTTTCAACTCAGTAATACATTTTGGATGTGTACCTAGAGTTTAAAGCAGAAAAAAACGGAACTTTTAGAATTTTCATTTTTTGACCAAAACGACAGCCCCGGGGGTTATAAACATGTTGATATGGTTGTGATTTTTTTTCTGACTGCGGTTTCAAAACCATGCACCAGAATCCACTTCTTTCAACTCAGTTATACATTTTGGATGTGTACCTAGAGTTTAAAGCAGAAAAAACGGAACTTTTAGAATTTTCATTTTTTGACCAAAACGACAGCCCCGGGGGTTATAAACATGTTGATATGGATGTGATTTTTTTTATGACTGCGGTTTCAAAACCATGCACCAGAATCCACTTCTTTCAACTCAGTAATACATTTTGGATGTGAACCTAGAGTTTAAAGCAGAAAAAACAGAACTTTTAGAATTTTCATTTTTTGACCAAAACGACAGCCCCGGGGGTTATTAACATGTTGATATGGTTGTGATTTTTTTTCTGACTGCGGTTTCAAACCATGCACCAGAATCCACTTCTTTCAACTCAGTAATACATTTTGGATGTGTACCTAGAGTTTAAAGCAGAAAAAACGGAACTTTTAGAATTTTCATTTTTTGACCAAAACAACAGCCCCGGGGGTTATAAACATGTTGATATATTTGTGATTTTTTTTCTGACTGCGGTTTCAAAACCATGCACCAGAATCCACTTCTTTCAACTCAGTAATACATTTTGGTTGTGTACCTAGAGTTTAAAGCAGAAAAAACGGAACTTTTAGAATTTTCATTTTTTGACCAAAACGACAGCCCCGGGGGTTATTATCATGTTGATATGGTTGTGATTTTTTTTCTGACTGCGGTTTCAAAACCATGCACCAGAATCCACTTCTTTCAACTCAGTAATACATTTTGGATGTGTACCTAGAGTTTAAAGCAGAAAAAACGGAACTTTTAGAATTTTCATTTTTTGACCAAAACGACAGCCCCGGGGGTTATAAACATGTTGATATGGTTGTGATTTTTTTTCTGACTGCGGTTTCAAAACCATGCACCAGAATCCACTTCTTTCAACTCAGTAATACATTTTGGATGTGTACCTAGAGTTTAAAGCAGAAAAAACGGAACTTTTAGAATTTTCATTTTTTGACCAAAACGACAGCCCCGGGGGTTATAAACATGTTGATATGGTTGTGATTTTTTTTCTGACTGCGGTTTCAAACCATGCACCAGAATCCACTTCTTTCAACTCAGTTATACATTTTGGATGTGTACCTAGAGTTTAAAGCAGAAAAAACGGAACTTTTAGATTTTCATTTTTTGACCAAAACGACAGCCCCGGGGGTTATAAACATGTTGATATGGATGTGATTTTTTTTCTGACTGCGGTTTCAAAACCATGCACCAGAATCCACTTCTTTCAACTCAGTAATACATTTTGGATGTGTACCTAGAGTTTAAAGCAGAAAAAACGGAACTTTTAGAATTTTCATTTTTTGACCAAAACGACAGCCCCGGGGGTTATAAACATGTTGATATGGTTGTGATTTTTTTTCTGACTGCGGTTTCAAAACCATGCACCAGAATCCACTTCTTTCAACTCAGTAATACATTTCGGATGTGTACCTAGAGTTTAAAGCAGAAAAAACTGAACTTTTAGAATTTTCATTTTTTGACCAAAACGACAGCCCCGGGGGTTATAAACATGTTGATATGGTTGTGATTTTTTTTCTGACTGTGGTTTTAAAACCATGCACCAGAATCCACTTCTTTCAACTCAGTAATACATTTTGGATGTGTACCTAGAGTTTAAAGCAGAAAAAACTGAACTTTTAGAATTTTCATTTTTTGACCAAAACGACAGCCCCGGGGGTTATAAACATGTTGATATGGATGTGATTTTTTTTCTGACTGCGGTTTCAAAACCATGCACCAGAATCCACTTCTTTCAACTCAGTAATACATTTTGGATGTGTACCTAGAGTTTAAAGCAGAAAAAACGGAACTTTTAGAATTTTCATTTTTTGACCAAAACGACAGCCCCGGGGGTTATTAATATGTTGATATGGTTGTGATTTTTTTTCTGACTGCAGTTTCAAAACCATGCACCAGAATCCACTTCTTTCAACTCAGTAATACATTTTGGATGTGTACCTAGAGTTTAAAGCAGAAAAAACGGAACTTTTAGAATTTTCATTTTTTGACCAAAACGACAGCCCCGGGGGTTATAAACATGTTGATATGGTTGTGATTTTTTTTCTGACTGCGGTTTCAAAACCATGCACCAGAATCCACTTCTTTCAACTCAGTAATACATTTTGGATGTGTACCTAGAGTTTAAAGCAGAAAAAACGGAACTTTTAGAATTTTCATTTTTTGACCAAAACAACAGCCCCGGGGGTTATTAACATGTTGATATGGTTGTGATTTTTTTTCTGACTGCGGTTTCAAAACCATGCACCAGAATCCACTTCTTTCAACTCAGTAATACATTTTGGATGTGTACCTAGAGTTTAAAGCAGAAAAAACGGAACTTTTAGAATTTTCATTTTTTGACCAAAACGACAGCCCCGGGGGTTATAAACATGTTGATATGGATGTGATTTTTTTTCTGACTGCGGTTTCAAAACCATGCACCAGAATCCACTTCTTTCAACTCAGTAATACATTTTGGATGTGTACCTAGAGTTTAAAGCAGAAAAAACGGAACTTTAAGAATTTTCATTTTTTGACCAAAACGACAGCCCCGGGGGTTATAAACATGTTGATATGGTTGTGATTTTTTTTCTGACTGCGGTTTCAAAACCATGCACCAGAATCCACTTCTTTCAACTCAGTAATACATTTTGGATGTGTACCTAGAGTTTAAAGCAGAAAAAACTGAACTTTTAGAATTTTCATTTTTTGACCAAAACGACAGCCCCGGGGGTTATAAACATGTTGATATGGTTGTGATTTTTTTTCTGACTGTGGTTTCAAAACCATGCACCAGAATCCACTTCTTTCAACTCAGTAATACATTTTGGATGTGTACCTAGAGTTTAAAGCAGAAAAAACGGAACTTTTAGAATTTTCATTTTTTGACCAAAACGACAGCCCCGGGGGTTATAAACATGTTGATATGGATGTGATTTTTTTTCTGACTGCGGTTTCAAAACCATGCACCAGAATCCACTTCTTTCAACTCAGTAATACATTTTGGATGTGTACCTAGAGTTTAAAGCAGAAAAAACGGAACTTTTAGAATTTTCATTTTTTGACCAAAACGACAGCCCCGGGGGTTATTAATATGTTGATATGGTTGTGATTTTTTTTCTGACTGCAGTTTCAAAACCATGCACCAGAATCCACTTCTTTCAACTCAGTAATACATTTTGGATGTGTACCTAGAGTTTAAAGCAGAAAAAATGGAACTTTTAGAATTTTCATTTTTTGACCAAAACGACAGCCCCGGGGGTTATTAACATGTTGATATGGTTGTGATTTTTTTTCTGACTGCGGTTTCAAAACCATGCACCAGAATCCACTTCTTTCAACTCAGTTATACATTTTGGATGTGTACCTAGAGTTTAAAGCAGAAAAAACTGAACTTTTAGAATTTTCATTTTTTGACCAAAACGACAGCCCCGGGGGTTATAAACATGTTGATATGGATGTGATTTTTTTTCTGACTGCGGTTTCAAAACCATGCACCAGAATCCACTTCTTTCAACTCAGTAATACATTTTGGATGTGTACCTAGAGTTTAAAGCAGAAAAAACTGAACTTTTAGAATTTTCATTTTTTGACCAAAACAACAGCCCCGGGGGTTATAAACATGTTGATATGGTTGTGATTTTTTTTCTGACTGCGGTTTCAAAACCATGCACCAGAATCCACTTCTTTCAACTCAGTAATACATTTTGGTTGTGTACCTAGAGTTTAAAGCAGAAAAAACGGAACTTTTAATTTTCATTTTTTGACCAAAACGACAGCCCCGGTGGTTATTAACATGTTGATATGGTTGTGATTTTTTTTCTGACTGCGGTTTCAAAACCATGCACCAGAATCCACATCTTTCAACTCAGTAATACATTTTGGATGTGTACCTAGAGATTAAAGCAGAAAAAACGGAACTTTTAGAATTTTCATTTTTTGACCAAAACGACAGCCCCGGGGGTTATAAACATGTTGATATGGTTGTGATTTTTTTTCTGACTGCGGTTTCAAAACCATGCACCAGAATCCACTTCTTTCAACTCAGTAATACATTTTGGATGTGTACCTAGAGTTTAAAGCAGAAAAAACGGAACTTTTAGAATTTTCATTTTTTGACCAAAACGACAGCCCCGGGGGTTATAAACATGTTGATATGGTTGTGATTTTTTTTCTGACTGCGGTTTCAAAACCATGCACCAGAATCCACTTCTTTCAACTCAGTAATACATTTTGGATGTGTACCTAGAGTTTAAAGCAGAAAAAACGGAACTTTTAGAATTTTCATTTTTTGACCAAAACGACAGCCCCGGGGTTTATAAACATGTTGATATGGTTGTGATTTTTTTTCTGACTGCGGTTTCAAACCATGCACCAGAATCCACTTCTTTCAACTCAGTTATACATTTTGGATGTGTACCTAGAGTTTAAAGCAGAAAAAACTGAACTTTTAGATTTTCATTTTTTGACCAAAACGACAGCCCCGGGGTTTATAAACATGTTGATATGGATGTGATTTTTTTTCTGACTGCGGTTTCAAAACCATGCACCAGAATCCACTTCTTTCAACTCAGTAATACATTTTGGATGTGTACCTAGAGTTTAAAGCAGAAAAAACGGAACTTTTAGAATTTTCATTTTTTGACCAAAACGACAGCCCCGGGGGTTATAAACATGTTGATATGGTTGTGATTTTTTTTCTGACTGCGGTTTCAAAACCATGCACCAGAATCCACTTCTTTCAACTCAGTAATACATTTCGGATGTGTACCTAGAGTTTAAAGCAGAAAAAACTGAACTTTTAGAATTTTCATTTTTTGACCAAAACGACAGCCCCGGGGGTTATAAACATGTTGATATGGTTGTGATTTTTTTTCTGACTGTGGTTTTAAAACCATGCACCAGAATCCACTTCTTTCAACTCAGTAATACATTTTGGATGTGTACCTAGAGTTTAAAGCAGAAAAAACGGAACTTTTAGAATTTTCATTTTTTGACCAAAACGACAGCCCCGGGGGTTATAAACATGTTGATATGGATGTGATTTTTTTTCTGACTGCGGTTTCAAAACCATGCACCAGAATCCACTTCTTTCAACTCAGTAATACATTTTGGATGTGTACCTAGAGTTTAAAGCAGAAAAAACGGAACTTTTAGAATTTTCATTTTTTGACCAAAACGACAGCCCCGGGGGTTATTAACATGTTGATATGGTTGTGATTTTTTTTCTGACTGCGGTTTCAAAACCATGCACCAGAATCCACTTCTTTCAACTCAGTAATACATTTTGGATGTGTACCTAGAGTTTAAAGCAGAAAAAAACGGAACTT
Source organism: Crinia signifera (assembly GCF_055691185.1). NCBI lineage: Eukaryota > Metazoa > Chordata > Amphibia > Anura > Myobatrachidae > Crinia > Crinia signifera. The sequence continues at coordinate 59,910 of NW_028142331.1, forward strand.
TTAGAATTTTCATTTTTTGACCAAAACGACAGCCCCGGGGGTTATAAACATGTTGATATGGTTGTGATTTTTTTTCTGACTGCGGTTTCAAAACCATGCACCAGAATCCACTTCTTTCAACTCAGTTATACATTTTGGATGTGTACCTAGAGTTTAAAGCAGAAAAAACGGAACTTTTAGAATTTTCATTTTTTGACCAAAACGACAGCCCCGGGGGTTATAAACATGTTGATATGGATGTGATTTTTTTTATGACTGCGGTTTCAAAACCATGCACCAGAATCCACTTCTTTCAACTCAGTAATACATTTTGGATGTGTACCTAGAGTTTAAAGCAGAAAAAACGGAACTTTTAGAATTTTCATTTTTTGACCAAAACGACAGCCCCGGGGGTTATAAACATGTTGATATGGTTGTGATTTTTTTTCTGACTGCGGTTTCAAAACCATGCACCAGAATCCACTTCTTTCAACTCAGTAATACATTTTGGATGTGTACCTAGAGTTTAAAGCAGAAAAAACGGAACTTTTAGAATTTTCATTTTTTGACCAAAACGACAGCCCCGGGGGTTATTAACATGTTGATATGGTTGTGATTTTTTTTCTGACTGCGGTTTCAAAACCATGCACCAGAATCCACTTCTTTCAACTCAGTAATACATTTTGGATGTGTACCTAGAGTTTAAAGCAGAAAAAACGGAACTTTTAGAATTTTCATTTTTTGACCAAAACGACAGCCCCGGGGGTTATAAACATGTTGATATGGATGTGATTTTTTTTATGACTGCGGTTTCAAAACCATGCACCAGAATCCACTTCTTTCAACTCAGTAATACATTTTGGATGTGTACCTAGAGTTTAAAGCAGAAAAAACGGAACTTTTAGAATTTTCATTTTTTGACCAAAACGACAGCCCCGGGGGTTATAAACATGTTGATATGGTTGTGATTTTTTTTCTGACTGCGGTTTCAAAACCATGCACCAGAATCCACTTCTTTCAACTCAGTAATACATTTTGGATGTGTACCTAGAGTTTAAAGCAGAAAAAACGGAACTTTTAGAATTTTCATTTTTTGACCAAAACGACAGCCCCGGGGGTTATTAACATGTTGATATGGTTGTGATTTTTTTTCTGACTGCGGTTTCAAAACCATGCACCAGAATCCACTTCTTTCAACTCAGTAATACATTTTGGATGTGTACCTAGAGTTTAAAGCAGAAAAAACGGAACTTTTAGAATTTTCATTTTTTGACCAAAACGACAGCCCCGGGGGTTATAAACATGTTGATATGGTTGTGATTTTTTTTCTGACTGCGGTTTCAAAACCATGCACCAGAATCCACTTCTTTCAACTCAGTAATACATTTTGGATGTGTACCTAGAGTTTAAAGCAGAAAAAACGGAACTTTTAGAATTTTCATTTTTTGACCAAAACGACAGCCCCGGGGGTTATAAACATGTTGATATGGATGTGATTTTTTTTCTGACTGCGGTTTCAAAACCATGCACCAGAATCCACTTATTTCAACTCAGTAATACATTTTGGATGTGTACCTAGAGTTTAAAGCAGAAAAAACGGAACTTTTAGAATTTTCATTTTTTGACCAAAACGACAGCCCCGGTGGTTATTAACATGTTGATATGGTTGTGATTTTTTTTCTGACTGCGGTTTCAAAACCATGCACCAGAATCCACATCTTTCAACTCAGTAATACATTTTGGATGTGTACCTAGAGATTAAAGCAGAAAAAAACGGAACTTTTAGAATTTTCATTTTTTGACCAAAACGACAGCCCCGGGGGTTATAAACATGTTGATATGGTTGTGATTTTTTTTCTGACTGCGGTTTTAAAACCATGCACCAGAATCCACTTCTTTCAACTCAATAATACATTTTGAATGTGTACCTAGAGTTTAAAGCAGAAAAAGCGGAACTTTTAGAATTTTCATTTTTTGACCAAAACATGTTGATATGGTTGTGATTTTTTTTCTGACTGCGGTTTCAAAACCATGCACCAGAATCCACTTCTTTCAACTCAGTAATACATTTTGGATGTGTACCTAGAGTTTAAAGCAGAAAAAACGGAACTTTTAGAATTTTCATTTTTTGACCAAAACGACAGCCCCGGGGGTTATTATCATGTTGATATGGTTGTGATTTTTTTTCTGACTGCGGTTTCAAAACCATGCACCAGAATCCACTTCTTTCAACTCAGTAATACATTTTGGATGTGTACCTAGAGTTTAAAGCAGAAAAAAACGGAACTTTTAGAATTTTCATTTTTTGACCAAAACGACAGCCCCGGGGGTTATAAACATGTTGATATGGTTGTGATTTTTTTTCTGACTGCGGTTTCAAAACCATGCACCAGAATCCACTTCTTTCAACTCAGTTATACATTTTGGATGTGTACCTAGAGTATAAAGCAGAAAAAACGGAACTTTTAGAATTTTCATTTTTTTACCAAAACGACAGCCCCGGGGGTTATAAACATGTTGATATGGATGTGATTTTTTTTATGACTGCGGTTTCAAAACCATGCACCAGAATCCACTTCTTTCAACTCAGTAATACATTTTGGATGTGTACCTAGAGTTTAAAGCAGAAAAAACAGAACTTTTAGAATTTTCATTTTTTGACCAAAACGACAGCCCCGGGGGTTATTAACATGTTAATATGGTTGTGATTTTTTTTCTGACTGCGGTTTCAAAACCATGCACCAGAATCCACTTCTTTCAACTCAGTAATACATTTTGGATGTGTACCTAGAGTTTAAAGCAGAAAAAACGGAACTTTTAGAATTTTCATTTTTTGACCAAAACGACAGCCCCGGGGGTTATAAACATGTTGATATGGATGTGATTTTTTTTCTGACTGCGGTTTCAAAACCATGCACCAGAATCCACTTCTTTCAACTCAGTAATACATTTTGGATGTGTACCTAGAGTTTAAAGCAGAAAAAACGGAACTTTTAGAATTTTCATTTTTTGACCAAAACGACAGCCCCGGGGGTTATTAATATGTTGATATGGTTGTGATTTTTTTTCTGACTGCAGTTTCAAAACCATGCACCAGAATCCACTTCTTTCAACTCAGTAATACATTTTGGATGTGTACCTAGAGTTTAAAGCAGAAAAAATGGAACTTTTAGAATTTTCATTTTTTGACCAAAACGACAGCCCCGGGGGTTATTAACATGTTGATATGGTTGTGATTTTTTTTCTGACTGCGGTTTCAAAACCATGCACCAGAATCCACTTCTTTCAACTCAGTTATACATTTTGGATGTGTACCTAGAGTTTAAAGCAGAAAAAACGGAACTTTTAGAATTTTCATTTTTTGACCAAAATGACAGCCCTGGGGGTTATAAACATGTTGATATGGATGTGATTTTTTTTCTGACTGCGGTTTCAAAACCATGCACCAGAATCCACTTCTTTCAACTCAGTAATACATTTTGGATGTGTACCTAGAGTTTAAAGCAGAAAAAACTGAACTTTTAGAATTTTCATTTTTTGACCAAAACAACAGCCCCGGGGGTTATAAACATGTTGATATGGTTGTGATTTTTTTTCTGACTGCGGTTTCAAAACCATGCACCAGAATCCACTTCTTTCAACTCAGTAATACATTTTGGTTGTGTACCTAGAGTTTAAAGCAGAAAAAACGGAACTTTTAATTTTCATTTTTTGACCAAAACGACAGCCCCGGTGGTTATTAACATGTTGATATGGTTGTGATTTTTTTTCTGACTGCGGTTTCAAAACCATGCACCAGAATCCACATCTTTCAACTCAGTAATACATTTTGGATGTGTACCTAGAGATTAAAGCAGAAAAAACTGAACTTTTAGAATTTTCATTTTTTGACCAAAACGACAGCCCCGGGGGTTATAAACATGTTGATATGGTTGTGATTTTTTTTCTGACTGCGGTTTCAAAACCATGCACCAGAATCCACTTCTTTCAACTCAGTAATACATTTTGGATGTGTACCTAGAGTTTAAAGCAGAAAAAACGGAACTTTTAGAATTTTCATTTTTTGACCAAAACGACAGCCCCGGGGGTTATAAACATGTTGATATGGTTGTGATTTTTTTTCTGACTGCGGTTTCAAAACCATGCACCAGAATCCACTTCTTTCAACTCAGTAATACATTTTGGATGTGTACCTAGAGTTTAAAGCAGAAAAAACGGAACTTTTAGAATTTTCATTTTTTGACCAAAACGACAGCCCCGGGGGTTATAAACATGTTGATATGGTTGTGATTTTTTTTCTGACTGCGGTTTCAAACCATGCACCAGAATCCACTTCTTTCAACTCAGTTATACATTTTGGATGTGTACCTAGAGTTTAAAGCAGAAAAAACTGAACTTTTAGATTTTCATTTTTTGACCAAAACGACAGCCTCGGGGGTTATAAACATGTTGATATGGATGTGATTTTTTTTCTGACTGCGGTTTCAAAACCATGCACCAGAATCCACTTCTTTCAACTCAGTAATACATTTTGGATGTGTACCTAGAGTTTAAAGCAGAAAAAACGGAACTTTTAGAATTTTCATTTTTTGACCAAAACGACAGCCCCGGGGGTTATAAACATGTTGATATGGTTGTGATTTTTTTTCTGACTGCGGTTTCAAAACCATGCACCAGAATCCACTTCTTTCAACTCAGTAATACATTTCGGATGTGTACCTAGAGTTTAAAGCAGAAAAAACTGAACTTTTAGAATTTTCATTTTTTGACCAAAACGACAGCCCCGGGGGTTATAAACATGTTGATATGGTTGTGATTTTTTTTCTGACTGTGGTTTTAAAACCATGCACCAGAATCCACTTCTTTCAACTCAGTAATACATTTTGGATGTGTACCTAGAGTTTAAAGCAGAAAAAACGGAACTTTTAGAATTTTCATTTTTTGACCAAAACGACAGCCCCGGGGGTTATAAACATGTTGATATGGATGTGATTTTTTTTCTGACTGCGGTTTCAAAACCATGCACCAGAATCCACTTCTTTCAACTCAGTAATACATTTTGGATGTGTACCTAGAGTTTAAAGCAGAAAAAACGGAACTTTTAGAATTTTCATTTTTTGACCAAAACGACAGCCCCGGGGGTTATTAACATGTTGATATGGTTGTGATTTTTTTTCTGACTGCGGTTTCAAAACCATGCACCAGAATCCACTTCTTTCAACTCAGTAATACATTTTGGATGTGTACCTAGAGTTTAAAGCAGAAAAAAACGGAACTTTTAGAATTTTCATTTTTTGACCAAAACGACAGCCCCGGGGGTTATAAACATGTTGATATGGTTGTGATTTTTTTTCTGACTGCGGTTTCAAAACCATGCACCAGAATCCACTTCTTTCAACTCAGTTATACATTTTGGATGTGTACCTAGAGTTTAAAGCAGAAAAAACTGAACTTTTAGATTTTCATTTTTTGACCAAAACGACAGCCTCGGGGGTTATAAACATGTTGATATGGATGTGATTTTTTTTCTGACTGCGGTTTCAAAACCATGCACCAGAATCCACTTCTTTCAACTCAGTAATACATTTTGGATGTGTACCTAGAGTTTAAAGCAGAAAAAACGGAACTTTTAGAATTTTCATTTTTTGACCAAAACGACAGCCCCGGGGGTTATAAACATGTTGATATGGTTGTGATTTTTTTTCTGACTGCGGTTTCAAAACCATGCACCAGAATCCACTTCTTTCAACTCAGTAATACATTTCGGATGTGTACCTAGAGTTTAAAGCAGAAAAAACTGAACTTTTAGAATTTTCATTTTTTGACCAAAACGACAGCCCCGGGGGTTATAAACATGTTGATATGGTTGTGATTTTTTTTCTGACTGTGGTTTTAAAACCATGCACCAGAATCCACTTCTTTCAACTCAGTAATACATTTTGGATGTGTACCTAGAGTTTAAAGCAGAAAAAACGGAACTTTTAGAATTTTCATTTTTTGACCAAAACGACAGCCCCGGGGGTTATAAACATGTTGATATGGATGTGATTTTTTTTCTGACTGCGGTTTCAAAACCATGCACCAGAATCCACTTCTTTCAACTCAGTAATACATTTTGGATGTGTACCTAGAGTTTAAAGCAGAAAAAACGGAACTTTTAGAATTTTCATTTTTTGACCAAAACGACAGCCCCGGGGGTTATTAACATGTTGATATGGTTGTGATTTTTTTTCTGACTGCGGTTTCAAAACCATGCACCAGAATCCACTTCTTTCAACTCAGTAATACATTTTGGATGTGTACCTAGAGTTTAAAGCAGAAAAAAACGGAACTTTTAGAATTTTCATTTTTTGACCAAAACGACAGCCCCGGGGGTTATAAACATGTTGATATGGTTGTGATTTTTTTTCTGACTGCGGTTTCAAAACCATGCACCAGAATCCACTTCTTTCAACTCAGTTATACATTTTGGATGTGTACCTAGAGTTTAAAGCAGAAAAAACGGAACTTTTAGAATTTTCATTTTTTGACCAAAACGACAGCCCCGGGGGTTATAAACATGTTGATATGGATGTGATTTTTTTTATGACTGCGGTTTCAAAACCATGCACCAGAATCCACTTCTTTCAACTCAGTAATACATTTTGGATGTGTACCTAGAGTTTAAAGCAGAAAAAACGGAACTTTTAGAATTTTCATTTTTTGACCAAAACGACAGCCCCGGGGGTTATAAACATGTTGATATGGTTGTGATTTTTTTTCTGACTGCGGTTTCAAAACCATGCACCAGAATCCACTTCTTTCAACTCAGTAATACATTTTGGATGTGTACCTAGAGTTTAAAGCAGAAAAAACGGAACTTTTAGAATTTTCATTTTTTGACCAAAACGACAGCCCCGGGGGTTATTAACATGTTGATATGGTTGTGATTTTTTTCTGACTGCGGTTTCAAAACCATGCACCAGAATCCACTTCTTTCAACTCAGTAATACATTTTGGATGTGTACCTAGAGTTTAAAGCAGAAAAAACGGAACTTTTAGAATTTTCATTTTTTGACCAAAACGACAGCCCCGGGGGTTATAAACATGTTGATATGGTTGTGATTTTTTTTCTGACTGCGGTTTCAAAACCATGCACCAGAATCCACTTCTTTCAACTCAGTAATACATTTTGGATGTGTACCTAGAGTTTAAAGCAGAAAAAACAGAACTTTTAGAATTTTCATTTTTTGACCAAAACGACAGCCCCGGGGGTTATAAACATGTTGATATGGATGTGATTTTTTTTATGACTGCGGTTTCAAAACCATGCACCAGAATCCACTTCTTTCAACTCAGTAATACATTTTGGATGTGTACCTAGAGTTTAAAGCAGAAAAAACGGAACTTTTAGAATTTTCATTTTTTGACCAAAACGACAGCCCCGGGGGTTATAAACATGTTGATATGGTTGTGATTTTTTTTCTGACTGCGGTTTCAAAACCATGCACCAGAATCCACTTCTTTCAACTCAGTAATACATTTTGGATGTGTACCTAGAGTTTAAAGCAGAAAAAACGGAACTTTTAGAATTTTCATTTTTTGACCAAAACGACAGCCCCGGGGGTTATTAACATGTTGATATGGTTGTGATTTTTTTTCTGACTGCGGTTTCAAAACCATGCACCAGAATCCACTTCTTTCAACTCAGTAATACATTTTGGATGTGTACCTAGAGTTTAAAGCAGAAAAAACGGAACTTTTAGAATTTTCATTTTTTGACCAAAACGACAGCCCCGGGGGTTATAAACATGTTGATATGGTTGTGATTTTTTTTCTGACTGCGGTTTCAAAACCATGCACCAGAATCCACTTCTTTCAACTCAGTAATACATTTTGGATGTGTACCTAGAGTTTAAAGCAGAAAAAACGGAACTTTTAGAATTTTCATTTTTTGACCAAAACGACAGCCCCGGGGGTTATAAACATGTTGATATGGATGTGATTTTTTTTCTGACTGCGGTTTCAAAACCATGCACCAGAATCCACTTATTTCAACTCAGTAATACATTTTGGATGTGTACCTAGAGTTTAAAGCAGAAAAAACGGAACTTTTAGAATTTTAATTTTTTGACCAAAACGACAGCCCCGGTGGTTATTAACATGTTGATATGGTTGTGATTTTTTTTCTGACTGCGGTTTCAAAACCATGCACCAGAATCCACATCTTTCAACTCAGTAATACATTTTGGATGTGTACCTAGAGATTAAAGCAGAAAAAAACGGAACTTTTAGAATTTTCATTTTTTGACCAAAACGACAGCCCCGGGGGTTATAAACATGTTGATATGGTTGTGATTTTTTTTCTGACTGCGGTTTTAAAACCATGCACCAGAATCCACTTCTTTCAACTCAATAATACATTTTGAATGTGTACCTAGAGTTTAAAGCAGAAAAAGCGGAACTTTTAGAATTTTCATTTTTTGACCAAAACATGTTGATATGGTTGTGATTTTTTTTCTGACTGCGGTTTCAAAACCATGCACCAGAATCCACTTCTTTCAACTCAGTAATACATTTTGGATGTGTACCTAGAGTTTAAAGCAGAAAAAACGGAACTTTTAGAATTTTCATTTTTTGACCAAAACGACAGCCCCGGGGGTTATTATCATGTTGATATGGTTGTGATTTTTTTTCTGACTGCGGTTTCAAAACCATGCACCAGAATCCACTTCTTTCAACTCAGTAATACATTTTGGATGTGTACCTAGAGTTTAAAGCAGAAAAAAACGGAACTTTTAGAATTTTCATTTTTTGACCAAAACGACAGCCCCGGGGGTTATAAACATGTTGATATGGTTGTGATTTTTTTTCTGACTGCGGTTTCAAAACCATGCACCAGAATCCACTTCTTTCAACTCAGTTATACATTTTGGATGTGTACCTAGAGTATAAAGCAGAAAAAACGGAACTTTTAGAATTTTCATTTTTTTACCAAAACGACAGCCCCGGGGGTTATAAACATGTTGATATGGATGTGATTTTTTTATGACTGCGGTTTCAAAACCATGCACCAGAATCCACTTCTTTCAACTCAGTAATACATTTTGGATGTGTACCTAGAGTTTAAAGCAGAAAAAACTGAACTTTTAGAATTTTCATTTTTTCAACCAAAACGACAGCCCCGGGGGTTATAAACATGTTGATATGGTTGTGATTTTTTTTCTGACTGCGGTTTCAAAACCATGCACCAGAATCCACTTCTTTCAACTCAGTAATACATTTTGGATGTGTACCTAGAGTTTAAAGCAGAAAAAACTGAACTTTTAGAATTTTCATTTTTTGACCAAAACAACAGCCCCGGGGGTTATTAACATGTTGATATGGTTGTGATTTTTTTTCTGACTGCGGTTTCAAAACCATGCACCAGAATCCACTTCTTTCAACTCAGTAATACATTTTGGATGTGTACCTAGAGTTTAAAGCAGAAAAAAACGGAACTTTTAGAATTTTCATTTTTTGACCAAAACGACAGCCCCGGGGGTTATAAACATGTTGATATGGTTGTGATTTTTTTTCTGACTGCGGTTTCAAAACCATGCACCAGAATCCACTTCTTTCAACTCAGTTATACATTTTGGATGTGTACCTAGAGTATAAAGCAGAAAAAACGGAACTTTTAGAATTTTCATTTTTTTACCAAAACGACAGCCCCGGGGGTTATAAACATGTTGATATGGATGTGATTTTTTTTATGACTGCGGTTTCAAAACCATGCACCAGAATCCACTTCTTTCAACTCAGTAATACATTTTGGATGTGTACCTAGAGTTTAAAGCAGAAAAAACTGAACTTTTAGAATTTTCATTTTTTCAACCAAAACGACAGCCCCGGGGGTTATAAACATGTTGATATGGTTGTGATTTTTTTTCTGACTGCGGTTTCAAAACCATGCACCAGAATCCACTTCTTTCAACTCAGTAATACATTTTGGATGTGTACCTAGAGTTTAAAGCAGAAAAAACGGAACTTTTAGAATTTTCATTTTTTGACCAAAACAACAGCCCCGGGGGTTATTAACATGTTGATATGGTTGTGATTTTTTTTCTGACTGCGGTTTCAAAACCATGCACCAGAATCCACTTCTTTCAACTCAGTAATACATTTTGGATGTGTACCTAGAGTTTAAAGCAGAAAAAACGGAACTTTTAGCATTTTCATTTTTTGACCAAAACGACAGCCCCGGGGGTTATAAACATGTTGATATGGATGTGATTTTTTTTCTGACTGCGGTTTCAAAACCATGCACCAGAATCCACTTCTTTCAACTCAGTAATACATTTTGGATGTGTACCTAGAGTTTAAAGCAGAAAAAAACGGAACTTTTAGAATTTTCATTTTTTGACCAAAACGACAGCCCCGGGGGTTATTAATATGTTGATATGGTTGTGATTTTTTTTCTGACTGCAGTTTCAAAACCATGCACCAGAATCCACTTCTTTCAACTCAGTAATACATTTTGGATGTGTACCTAGAGTTTAAAGCAGAAAAAATGGAACTTTTAGAATTTTCATTTTTTGACCAAAACGACAGCCCCGGGGGATATTAACATGTTGATATGGTTGTGATTTTTTTTCTGACTGCGGTTTCAAAACCATGCACCAGAATCCACTTCTTTCAACTCAGTTATACATTTTGGATGTGTACCTAGAGTTTAAAGCAGAAAAAACGGAACTTTTAGAATTTTCATTTTTTGACCAAAACGACAGCCCCGGGGGTTATAAACATGTTGATATGGATGTGATTTTTTTTCTGACTGCGGTTTCAAAACCATGCACCAGAATCCACTTCTTTCAACTCAGTAATACATTTTGGATGTGTACCTAGAGTTTAAAGCAGAAAAAACTGAACTTTTAGAATTTTCATTTTTTGACCAAAACAACAGCCCCGGGGGTTATAAACATGTTGATATGGTTGTGATTTTTTTTCTGACTGCGGTTTCAAAACCATGCACCAGAATCCACTTCTTTCAACTCAGTTATACATTTTGGATGTGTACCTAGAGTTTAAAGCAGAAAAAACGGAACTTTTAGAATTTTCATTTTTTGACCAAAACGACAGCCCCGGGGGTTATAAACATGTTGATATGGATGTGATTTTTTTTCTGACTGCGGTTTCAAAACCATGCACCAGAATCCACTTCTTTCAACTCAGTAATACATTTTGGATGTGTACCTAGAGTTTAAAGCAGAAAAAACTGAACTTTTAGAATTTTCATTTTTTGACCAAAACAACAGCCCCGGGGGTTATAAACATGTTGATATGGTTGTGATTTTTTTTCTGACTGCGGTTTCAAAACCATGCACCAGAATCCACTTCTTTCAACTCAGTAATACATTTTGGTTGTGTACCTAGAGTTTAAAGCAGAAAAAACGGAACTTTTAGAATTTTCATTTTTTGACCAAAACGACAGCCCCGGTGGTTATTAACATGTTGATATGGTTGTGATTTTTTTTCTGACTGCGGTTTCAAAACCATGCACCAGAATCCACATCTTTCAACTCAGTAATACATTTTGGATGTGTACCTAGAGATTAAAGCAGAAAAAACGGAACTTTTAGAATTTTCATTTTTTGACCAAAACGACAGCCCCGGGGGTTATAAACATGTTGATATGGTTGTGATTTTTTTTCTGACTGCGGTTTCAAAACCATGCACCAGAATCCACTTCTTTCAACTCAGTAATACATTTTGGATGTGTACCTAGAGTTTAAAGCAGAAAAAACGGAACTTTTAGAATTTTCATTTTTTGACCAAAACGACAGCCCCGGGGGTTATAAACATGTTGATATGGTTGTGATTTTTTTTCTGACTGCGGTTTCAAAACCATGCACCAGAATCCACATCTTTCAACTCAGTAATACATTTTGGATGTGTACCTAGAGATTAAAGCAGAAAAAACGGAACTTTTAGAATTTTCATTTTTTGACCAAAACGACAGCCCCGGGGGTTATAAACATGTTGATATGGTTGTGATTTTTTTTCTGACTGCGGTTTCAAACCATGCACCAGAATCCACTTCTTTCAACTCAGTTATACATTTTGGATGTGTACCTAGAGTTTAAAGCAGAAAAAACTGAACTTTTAGATTTTCATTTTTTGACCAAAACGACAGCCCCGGGGGTTATAAACATGTTGATATGGATGTGATTTTTTTTCTGACTGCGGTTTCAAAACCATGCACCAGAATCCACTTCTTTCAACTCAGTAATACATTTTGGATGTGTACCTAGAGTTTAAAGCAGAAAAAACGGAACTTTTAGAATTTTCATTTTTTGACCAAAACGACAGCCCCGGAGGTTATAAACATGTTGATATGGTTGTGATTTTTTTTCTGACTGCGGTTTCAAAACCATGCACCAGAATCCACTTCTTTCAACTCAGTAATACATTTCGGATGTGTACCTAGAGTTTAAAGCAGAAAAAACTGAACTTTTAGAATTTTCATTTTTTGACCAAAACGACAGCCCCGGGGGTTATAAACATGTTGATATGGTTGTGATTTTTTTTCTGACTGTGGTTTTCAAACCATGCACCAGAATCCACTTCTTTCAACTCAGTAATACATTTTGGATGTGTACCTAGAGTTTAAAGCAGAAAAAACGGAACTTTTAGAATTTTCATTTTTTGACCAAAACGACAGCCCCGGGGGTTATAAACATGTTGATATGGATGTGATTTTTTTTCTGACTGCGGTTTCAAAACCATGCACCAGAATCCACTTCTTTCAACTCAGTAATACATTTTGGATGTGTACCTAGAGTTTAAAGCAGAAAAAACGGAACTTTTAGAATTTTCATTTTTTGACCAAAACGACAGCCCCGGGGGTTATTAACATGTTGATATGGTTGTGATTTTTTTTCTGACTGCAGTTTCAAAACCATGCACCAGAATCCACTTCTTTCAACTCAGTAATACATTTTGGATGTGTACCTAGAGTTTAAAGCAGAAAAAACGGAACTTTTAGAATTTTCATTTTTTGACCAAAACGACAGCCCCGGGGGTTATAAACATGTTGATATGGTTGTGATTTTTTTTCTGACTGCGGTTTCAAAACCATGCACCAGAATCTACTTCTTTCAACTCAGTAATACATTTTGGATGTGTACCTAGAGTTTAAAGCAGAAAAAACGGAACTTTTAGAATTTTCATTTTTTGACCAAAACGACAGCCCCGGGGGTTATAAACATGTTGATATGGTTGTGATTTTTTTTCTGACTGCGGTTTCAAAACCATGCACCAGAATCCACTTCTTTCAACTCAGTAATACATTTCGGATGTGTACCTAGAGTTTAAAGCAGAAAAAACTGAACTTTTAGAATTTTCATTTTTTGACCAAAACGACAGCCCCGGGGGTTATAAACATGTTGATATGGTTGTGATTTTTTTTCTGACTGTGGTTTTAAAACCATGCACCAGAATCCACTTCTTTCAACTCAGTAATACATTTTGGATGTGTACCTAGAGTTTAAAGCAGAAAAAACGGAACTTTTAGAATTTTCATTTTTTGACCAAAACGACAGCCCCGGGGGTTATAAACATGTTGATATGGATGTGATTTTTTTTCTGACTGCGGTTTCAAAACCATGCACCAGAATCCACTTCTTTCAACTCAGTAATACATTTTGGATGTGTACCTAGAGTTTAAAGCAGAAAAAACGGAACTTTTAGAATTTTCATTTTTTGACCAAAACGACAGCCCCGGGGGTTATTAACATGTTGATATGGTTGTGATTTTTTTTCTGACTGCAGTTTCAAAACCATGCACCAGAATCCACTTCTTTCAACTCAGTAATACATTTTGGATGTGTACCTAGAGTTTAAAGCAGAAAAAACGGAACTTTTAGAATTTTCATTTTTTGACTAAAACGACAGCCCCGGGGGTTATAAACATGTTGATATGGTTGTGATTTTTTTTCTGACTGCGGTTTCAAAACCATGCACCAGAATCCACTTCTTTCAACTCAGTAATACATTTTGGATGTGTACCTAGAGTTTAAAGCAGAAAAAACGGAACTTTTAGAATTTTCATTTTTTGACCAAAACAACAGCCCCGGGGGTTATTAACATGTTGATATGGTTGTGATTTTTTTTCTGACTGCGGTTTCAAAACCATGCACCAGAATCCACTTCTTTCAACTCAGTAATACATTTTGGATGTGTACCTAGAGTTTAAAGCAGAAAAAACGGAACTTTTAGAATTTTCATTTTTTGACCAAAACGACAGCCCCGGGGGTTATAAACATGTTGATATGGATGTGATTTTTTTTCTGACTGCGGTTTCAAAACCATGCACCAGAATCCACTTCTTTCAACTCAGTAATACATTTTGGATGTGTACCTAGAGTTTAAAGCAGAAAAAACGGAACTTTAAGAATTTTCATTTTTTGACCAAAACGACAGCCCCGGGGGTTATAAACATGTTGATATGGTTGTGATTTTTTTTCTGACTGCGGTTTCAAAACCATGCACCAGAATCCACTTCTTTCAACTCAGTAATACATTTTGGATGTGTACCTAGAGTTTAAAGCAGAAAAAACGGAACTTTTAGAATTTTCATTTTTTGACCAAAACGACAGCCCCGGGGGTTATTAACATGTTGATATGGTTGTGATTTTTTTTCTGACTGCGGTTTCAAAACCATGCACCAGAATCCACTTCTTTCAACTCAGTTATACATTTTGGATGTGTACCTAGAGTTTAAAGCAGAAAAAACGGAACTTTTAGAATTTTCATTTTTTGACCAAAACGACAGCCCCGGGGGTTATAAACATGTTGATATGGATGTGATTTTTTTTCTGACTGCGGTTTCAAAACCATGCACCAGAATCCACTTCTTTCAACTCAGTAATACATTTTGGATGTGTACCTAGAGTTTAAAGCAGAAAAAACTGAACTTTTAGAATTTTCATTTTTTGACCAAAACAACAGCCCCGGGGGTTATAAACATGTTGATATGGTTGTGATTTTTTTTCTGACTGCGGTTTCAAAACCATGCACCAGAATCCACTTCTTTCAACTCAGTAATACATTTTGGATGTGTACCTAGAGTTTAAAGCAGAAAAAACGGAACTTTTAGAATTTTCATTTTTTGACCAAAACAACAGCCCCGGGGGTTATAAACATGTTGATATATTTGTGATTATTTTTCTGACTGCGGTTTCAAAACCATGCACCAGAATCCACTTCTTTCAACTCAGTAATACATTTTGGTTGTGTACCTAGAGTTTAAAGCAGAAAAAACGGAACTTTTAGAATTTTAATTTTTTGACCAAAACGACAGCCCCGGTGGTTATTAACATGTTGATATGGTTGTGATTTTTTTTCTGACTGCGGTTTCAAAACCATGCACCAGAATCCACATCTTTCAACTCAGTAATACATTTTGGATGTGTACCTAGAGATTAAAGCAGAAAAAACGGAACTTTTAGAATTTTCATTTTTTGACCAAAACGACAGCCCCGGGGGTTATAAACATGTTGATATGGTTGTGATTTTTTTTGTGACTGCGGTTTTAAAACCATGCACCAGAATCCACTTCTTTCAACTCAATAATACATTTTGAATGTGTACCTAGAGTTTAAAGCAGAAAAAACTGAACTTTTAGAATTTTCATTTTTTGACCAAAACGAAAGCCCCGGGGGTTATAAACATGTTGATATGGTTGTGATTTTTTTTCTGACTGCGGTTTCAAAACCATGCACCAGAATCCACTTCTTTCAACTCAGTAATACATTTTGGATGTGTACCTAGAGTTTAAAGCAGAAAAAACGGAACTTTTAGAATTTTCATTTTTTGACCAAAACGACAGCCCCGGGGGTTATTATCATGTTGATATGGTTGTGATTTTTTTTCTGACTGCGGTTTCAAAACCATGCACCAGAATCCACTTCTTTCAACTCAGTAATACATTTTGGATGTGTACCTAGAGTTTAAAGCAGAAAAAACGGAACTTTTAGAATTTTCATTTTTTGACCAAAACGACAGCCCCGGGGGTTATAAACATGTTGATATGGTTGTGATTTTTTTTCTGACTGCGGTTTCAAAACCATGCACCAGAATCCACTTCTTTCAACTCAGTAATACATTTTGGATGTGTACCTAGAGTTTAAAGCAGAAAAAACGGAACTTTTAGAATTTTCATTTTTTGACCAAAACGACAGCCCCGGGGGTTATAAACATGTTGATATGGTTGTGATTTTTTTTCTGACTGCGGTTTCAAACCATGCACCAGAATCCACTTCTTTCAACTCAGTTATACATTTTGGATGTGTACCTAGAGTTTAAAGCAGAAAAAACGGAACTTTTAGATTTTCATTTTTTGACCAAAACGACAGCCCCGGGGGTTATAAACATGTTGATATGGATGTGATTTTTTTTCTGACTGCGGTTTCAAAACCATGCACCAGAATCCACTTCTTTCAACTCAGTAATACATTTTGGATGTGTACCTAGAGTTTAAAGCAGAAAAAACGGAACTTTTAGAATTTTCATTTTTTGACCAAAACGACAGCCCCGGGGGTTATAAACATGTTGATATGGTTGTGATTTTTTTTCTGACTGCGGTTTCAAAACCATGCACCAGAATCCACTTCTTTCAACTCAGTAATACATTTCGGATGTGTACCTAGAGTTTAAAGCAGAAAAAACTGAACTTTTAGAATTTTCATATTTTGACCAAAACGACAGCCCCGGGGGTTATAAACATGTTGATATGGTTGTGATTTTTTTTTTGACTGTGGTTTTAAAACCATGCACCAGAATCCACTTCTTTCAACTCAGTAATACATTTTGGATGTGTACCTAGAGTTTAAAGCAGAAAAAACTGAACTTTTAGAATTTTCATTTTTTGACCAAAACGACAGCCCCGGGGGTTATAAACATGTTGATATGGATGTGATTTTTTTTCTGACTGCGGTTTCAAAACCATGCACCAGAATCCACTTCTTTCAACTCAGTAATACATTTTGGATGTGTACCTAGAGTTTAAAGCAGAAAAAACGGAACTTTTAGAATTTTCATTTTTTGACCAAAACGACAGCCCCGGGGGTTATTAATATGTTGATATGGTTGTGATTTTTTTTCTGACTGCAGTTTCAAAACCATGCACCAGAATCCACTTCTTTCAACTCAGTAATACATTTTGGATGTGTACCTAGAGTTTAAAGCAGAAAAAACGGAACTTTTAGAATTTTCATTTTTTGACCAAAACGACAGCCCCGGGGGTTATAAACATGTTGATATGGTTGTGATTTTTTTTCTGACTGCGGTTTCAAAACCATGCACCAGAATCCACTTCTTTCAACTCAGTAATACATTTTGGATGTGTACCTAGAGTTTAAAGCAGAAAAAACGGAACTTTTAGAATTTTCATTTTTTGACCAAAACAACAGCCCCGGGGGTTATTAACATGTTGATATGGTTGTGATTTTTTTTCTGACTGCGGTTTCAAAACCATGCACCAGAATCCACTTCTTTCAACTCAGTAATACATTTTGGATGTGTACCTAGAGTTTAAAGCAGAAAAAACTGAACTTTTAGAATTTTCATTTTTTGACCAAAACGACAGCCCCGGGGGTTATAAACATGTTGATATGGATGTGATTTTTTTTCTGACTGCGGTTTCAAAACCATGCACCAGAATCCACTTCTTTCAACTCAGTAATACATTTTGGATGTGTACCTAGAGTTTAAAGCAGAAAAAACGGAACTTTTAGAATTTTCATTTTTTGACCAAAACGACAGCCCCGGGGGTTATTAACATGTTGATATGGTTGTGATTTTTTTTCTGACTGCGGTTTCAAAACCATGCACCAGAATCCACTTCTTTCAACTCAGTAATACATTTTGGATGTGTACCTAGAGTTTAAAGCAGAAAAAAACGGAACTTTTAGAATTTTCATTTTTTGACCAAAACGACAGCCCCGGGGGTTATAAACATGTTGATATGGTTGTGATTTTTTTTCTGACTGCGGTTTCAAAACCATGCACCAGAATCCACTTCTTTCAACTCAGTTATACATTTTGGATGTGTACCTAGAGTTTAAAGCAGAAAAAACGGAACTTTTAGAATTTTCATTTTTTGACCAAAACGACAGCCCCGGGGGTTATAAACATGTTGATATGGATGTGATTTTTTTTATGACTGCGGTTTCAAAACCATGCACCAGAATCCACTTCTTTCAACTCAGTAATACATTTTGGATGTGTACCTAGAGTTTAAAGCAGAAAAAACAGAACTTTTAGAATTTTCATTTTTTGACCAAAACGACAGCCCCGGGGGTTATTAACATGTTGATATGGTTGTGATTTTTTTTCTGACTGCGGTTTCAAAACCATGCACCAGAATCCACTTCTTTCAAATCAGTAATACATTTTGGATGTGTACCTAGAGTTTAAAGCAGAAAAAACGGAACTTTAAGAATTTTCATTTTTTGACCAAAACGACAGCCCCGGGGGTTATAAACATGTTGATATGGTTGTGATTTTTTTTCTGACTGCGGTTTCAAAACCATGCACCAGAATCCACTTCTTTCAACTCAGTAATACATTTTGGATGTGTACCTAGAGTTTAAAGCAGAAAAAAACGGAACTTTTAGAATTTTCATTTTTTGACCAAAACGACAGCCCCGGGGGTTATAAACATGTTGATATGGTTGTGATTTTTTTTCTGACTGCGGTTTCAAAACCATGCACCAGAATCCACTTCTTTCAACTCAGTTATACATTTTGGATGTGTACCTAGAGTTTAAAGCAGAAAAAACGGAACTTTTAGAATTTTCATTTTTTGACCAAAACGACAGCCCCGGGGGTTATAAACATGTTGATATGGATGTGATTTTTTTTATGACTGCGGTTTCAAAACCATGCACCAGAATCCACTTCTTTCAACTCAGTAATACATTTTGGATGTGTACCTAGAGTTTAAAGCAGAAAAAACGGAACTTTTAGAATTTTCATTTTTTGACCAAAACGACAGCCCCGGGGGTTATAAACATGTTGATATGGTTGTGATTTTTTTTCTGACTGCGGTTTCAAAACCATGCACCAGAATCCACTTCTTTCAACTCAGTAATACATTTTGGATGTGTACCTAGAGTTTAAAGCAGAAAAAACGGAACTTTTAGAATTTTCATTTTTTGACCAAAACGACAGCCCCGGGGGTTATTAACATGTTGATATGGTTGTGATTTTTTTTCTGACTGCGGTTTCAAAACCATGCACCAGAATCCACTTCTTTCAACTCAGTAATACATTTTGGATGTGTACCTAGAGTTTAAAGCAGAAAAAAACGGAACTTTTAGAATTTTCATTTTTTGACCAAAACGACAGCCCCGGGGGTTATAAACATGTTGATATGGTTGTGATTTTTTTTCTGACTGCGGTTTCAAAACCATGCACCAGAATCCACTTCTTTCAACTCAGTTATACATTTTGGATGTGTACCTAGAGTTTAAAGCAGAAAAAACGGAACTTTTAGAATTTTCATTTTTTGACCAAAACGACAGCCCCGGGGGTTATAAACATGTTGATATGGATGTGATTTTTTTTATGACTGCGGTTTCAAAACCATGCACCAGAATCCACTTCTTTCAACTCAGTAATACATTTTGGATGTGTACCTAGAGTTTAAAGCAGAAAAAACAGAACTTTTAGAATTTTTATTTTTTGACCAAAACGACAGCCCCGGGGGTTATTAACATGTTGATATGGTTGTGATTTTTTTTCTGACTGCGGTTTCAAACCATGCACCAGAATCCACTTCTTTCAACTCAGTAATACATTTTGGATGTGTACCTAGAGTTTAAAGCAGAAAAAACAGAACTTTTAGAATTTTCATTTTTTGACCAAAACGACAGCCCCGGGGGTTATTAACATGTTGATATGGTTGTGATTTTTTTTCTGACTGCGGTTTCAAACCATGCACCAGAATCCACTTCTTTCAACTCAGTAATACATTTTGGATGTGTACCTAGAGTTTAAAGCAGAAAAAACGGAACTTTAAGAATTTTCATTTTTTGACCAAAACGACAGCCCCGGGGGTTATAAACATGTTGATATGGTTGTGATTTTTTTTCTGACTGCGGTTTCAAAACCATGCACCAGAATCCACTTCTTTCAACTCAGTAATACATTTTGGATGTGTACCTAGAGTTTAAAGCAGAAAAAAACGGAACTTTTAGAATTTTCATTTTTTGACCAAAACGACAGCCCCGGGGGTTATAAACATGTTGATATGGTTGTGATTTTTTTTCTGACTGCGGTTTCAAAACCATGCACCAGAATCCACTTCTTTCAACTCAGTTATACATTTTGGATGTGTACCTAGAGTTTAAAGCAGAAAAAACGGAACTTTTAGAATTTTCATTTTTTGACCAAAACGACAGCCCCGGGGGTTATAAACATGTTGATATGGATGTGATTTTTTTATGACTGCGGTTTCAAAACCATGCACCAGAATCCACTTCTTTCAACTCAGTAATACATTTTGGATGTGTACCTAGAGTTTAAAGCAGAAAAAACGGAACTTTTAGAATTTTCATTTTTTGACCAAAACGACAGCCCCGGGGGTTATAAACATGTTGATATGGTTGTGATTTTTTTTCTGACTGCGGTTTCAAAACCATGCACCAGAATCCACTTCTTTCAACTCAGTAATACATTTTGGATGTGTACCTAGAGTTTAAAGCAGAAAAAACGGAACTTTTAGAATTTTCATTTTTTGACCAAAACGACAGCCCCGGGGGTTATTAACATGTTGATATGGTTGTGATTTTTTTTCTGACTGCGGTTTCAAAACCATGCACCAGAATCCACTTCTTTCAACTCAGTAATACATTTTGGATGTGTACCTAGAGTTTAAAGCAGAAAAAAACGGAACTTTTAGAATTTTCATTTTTTGACCAAAACGACAGCCCCGGGGGTTATAAACATGTTGATATGGTTGTGATTTTTTTTCTGACTGCGGTTTCAAAACCATGCACCAGAATCCACTTCTTTCAACTCAGTTATACATTTTGGATGTGTACCTAGAGTTTAAAGCAGAAAAAACGGAACTTTTAGAATTTTCATTTTTTGACCAAAACGACAGTCCCGGGGGTTATAAACATGTTGATATGGATGTGATTTTTTTTATGACTGCGGTTTCAAAACCATGCACCAGAATCCACTTCTTTCAACTCAGTAATACATTTTGGATGTGTACCTAGAGTTTAAAGCAGAAAAAACAGAACTTTTAGAATTTTCATTTTTTGACCAAAACGACAGCCCCGGGGGTTATTAACATGTTGATATGGTTGTGATTTTTTTTCTGACTGCGGTTTCAAACCATGCACCAGAATCCACTTCTTTCAACTCAGTAATACATTTTGGATGTGTACCTAGAGTTTAAAGCAGAAAAAACGGAACTTTTAGAATTTTCATTTTTTGACCAAAACAACAGCCCCGGGGGTTATAAACATGTTGATATATTTGTGATTTTTTTTCTGACTGCGGTCTCAAAACCATGCACCAGAATCCACTTCTTTCAACTCAGTAATACATTTTGGTTGTGTACCTAGAGTTTAAATCAGAAAAAACTGAACTTTTAGAATTTTCATTTTTTGACCAAAACGACAGCCCCGGTGGTTATTAACATGTTGATATGGTTGTGATTTTTTTTCTGACTGCGGTTTCAAAACCATGCACCAGAATCCACATCTTTCAACTCAGTAATACATTTTGGATGTGTACCTAGAGATTAAAGCAGAAAAAAACGGAACTTTTAGAATTTTCATTTTTTGACCAAAACGACAGCCCCGGGGGTTATAAACATGTTGATATGGTTGTGATTTTTTTTCTGACTGCGGTTTTAAAACCATGCACCAGAATCCACTTCTTTCAACTCAATAATACATTTTGAATGTGTACCTAGAGTTTAAAGCAGAAAAAGCGGAACTTTTAGAATTTTCATTTTTTGACCAAAACATGTTGATATGGTTGTGATTTTTTTTCTGACTGCGGTTTCAAAACCATGCACCAGAATCCACTTCTTTCAACTCAGTAATACATTTTGGATGTGTACCTAGAGTTTAAAGCAGAAAAAACGGAACTTTTAGAATTTTCATTTTTTGACCAAAACGACAGCCCCGGGGGTTATTAACATGTTGATATGGTTGTGATTTTTTTTCTGACTGCGGTTTCAAAACCATGCACCAGAATCCACTTCTTTCAACTCAGTAATACATTTTGGATGTGTACCTAGAGTTTAAAGCAGAAAAAAACGGAACTTTTAGAATTTTCATTTTTTGACCAAAACGACAGCCCGGGGGTTATAAACATGTTGATATGGTTGTGATTTTTTTTCTGACTGCGGTTTCAAAACCATGCACCAGAATCCACTTCTTTCAACTCAGTAATACATTTTGGATGTGTACCTAGAGTTTAAAGCAGAAAAAACGGAACTTTTAGAATTTTCATTTTTTGACCAAAACGACAGCCCCGGGGGTTATTAACATGTTGATATGGTTGTGATTTTTTTTCTGACTGCGGTTTCAAAACCATGCACCAGAATCCACTTCTTTCAACTCAGTAATACATTTTGGATGTGTACCTAGAGTTTAAAGCAGAAAAAAACGGAACTTTTAGAATTTTCATTTTTTGACCAAAACGACAGCCCCGGGGGTTATAAACATGTTGATATGGTTGTGATTTTTTTTCTGACTGCGGTTTCAAAACCATGCACCAGAATCCACTTCTTTCAACTCAGTAATACATTTTGGATGTGTACCTAGAGTTTAAAGCAGAAAAAACGGAACTTTTAGAATTTTCATTTTTTGACCAAAACAACAGCCCCGGGGGTTATTAACATGTTGATATGGTTGTGATTTTTTTTCTGACTGCGGTTTCAAAACCATGCACCAGAATCCACTTCTTTCAACTCAGTAATACATTTTGGATGTGTACCTAGAGTTTAAAGCAGAAAAAACGGAACTTTTAGAATTTTCATTTTTTGACCAAAATGACAGCCCCGGGGGTTATAAACATGTTGATATGGATGTGATTTTTTTTCTGACTGCGGTTTCAAAACCATGCACCAGAATCCACTTCTTTCAACTCAGTAATACATTTTGGATGTGTACCTAGAGTTTAAAGCAGAAAAAACGGAACTTTTAGAATTTTCATTTTTTGACCAAAACGACAGCCCCGGGGGTTATAAACATGTTGATATGGTTGTGATTTTTTTTCTGACTGCGGTTTCAAAACCATGCACCAGAATCCACTTCTTTCAACTCAGTAATACATTTTGGATGTGTACCTAGAGTTTAAAGCAGAAAAAACGGAACTTTTAGAATTTTCATTTTTTGACCAAAACAACAGCCCCGGGGGTTATAAACATGTTGATATGGTTGTGATTTTTTTTCTGACTGCGGTTTCAAAACCATGCACCAGAATCCACTTCTTTCAACTCAGTAATACATTTTGGATGTGTACCTAGAGTTTAAAGCAGAAAAAACGGAACTTTTAGAATTTTCATTTTTTGACCAAAACGACAGCCCCGGGGGTTATTAACATGTTGATATGGTTGTGATTTTTTTTCTGACTGCGGTTTCAAAACCATGCACCAGAATCCACTTCTTTCAACTCAGTAATACATTTTGGATGTGTACCTAGAGTTTAAAGCAGAAAAAAACGGAACTTTTAGAATTTTCATTTTTTGACCAAAACGACAGCCCCGGGGGTTATAAACATGTTGATATGGTTGTGATTTTTTTTCTGACTGCGGTTTCAAAACCATGCACCAGAATCCACTTCTTTCAACTCAGTTATACATTTTGGATGTGTACCTAGAGTTTAAAGCAGAAAAAACGGAACTTTTAGAATTTTCATTTTTTGACCAAAACGACAGCCCCGGGGGTTATAAACATGTTGATATGGATGTGATTTTTTTTATGACTGCGGTTTCAAAACCATGCACCAGAATCCACTTCTTTCAACTCAGTAATACATTTTGGATGTGTACCTAGAGTTTAAAGCAGAAAAAACAGAACTTTTAGAATTTTCATTTTTTGACCAAAACGACAGCCCCGGGGGTTATTAACATGTTGATATGGTTGTGATTTTTTTTCTGACTGCGGTTTCAAACCATGCACCAGAATCCACTTCTTTCAACTCAGTAATACATTTTGGATGTGTACCTAGAGTTTAAAGCAGAAAAAACGGAACTTTTAGAATTTTCATTTTTTGACCAAAACAACAGCCCCGGGGGTTATAAACATGTTGATATATTTGTGATTTTTTTTCTGACTGCGGTCTCAAAACCATGCACCAGAATCCACTTCTTTCAACTCAGTAATACATTTTGGTTGTGTACCTAGAGTTTAAATCAGAAAAAACTGAACTTTTAGAATTTTCATTTTTTGACCAAAACGACAGCCCCGGTGGTTATTAACATGTTGATATGGTTGTGATTTTTTTTCTGACTGCGGTTTCAAAACCATGCACCAGAATCCACATCTTTCAACTCAGTAATACATTTTGGATGTGTACCTAGAGATTAAAGCAGAAAAAAACGGAACTTTTAGAATTTTCATTTTTTGACCAAAACGACAGCCCCGGGGGTTATAAACATGTTGATATGGTTGTGATTTTTTTTCTGACTGCGGTTTTAAAACCATGCACCAGAATCCACTTCTTTCAACTCAATAATACATTTTGAATGTGTACCTAGAGTTTAAAGCAGAAAAAGCGGAACTTTTAGAATTTTCATTTTTTGACCAAAACATGTTGATATGGTTGTGATTTTTTTTCTGACTGCGGTTTCAAAACCATGCACCAGAATCCACTTCTTTCAACTCAGTAATACATTTTGGATGTGTACCTAGAGTTTAAAGCAGAAAAAACGGAACTTTTAGAATTTTCATTTTTTGACCAAAACGACAGCCCCGGGGGTTATTAACATGTTGATATGGTTGTGATTTTTTTTCTGACTGCGGTTTCAAAACCATGCACCAGAATCCACTTCTTTCAACTCAGTAATACATTTTGGATGTGTACCTAGAGTTTAAAGCAGAAAAAAACGGAACTTTTAGAATTTTCATTTTTTGACCAAAACGACAGCCCGGGGGTTATAAACATGTTGATATGGTTGTGATTTTTTTTCTGACTGCGGTTTCAAAACCATGCACCAGAATCCACTTCTTTCAACTCAGTAATACATTTTGGATGTGTACCTAGAGTTTAAAGCAGAAAAAACGGAACTTTTAGAATTTTCATTTTTTGACCAAAACGACAGCCCCGGGGGTTATTAACATGTTGATATGGTTGTGATTTTTTTTCTGACTGCGGTTTCAAAACCATGCACCAGAATCCACTTCTTTCAACTCAGTAATACATTTTGGATGTGTACCTAGAGTTTAAAGCAGAAAAAAACGGAACTTTTAGAATTTTCATTTTTTGACCAAAACGACAGCCCGGGGGTTATAAACATGTTGATATGGTTGTGATTTTTTTTCTGACTGCGGTTTCAAAACCATGCACCAGAATCCACTTCTTTCAACTCAGTAATACATTTTGGATGTGTACCTAGAGTTTAAAGCAGAAAAAACAGAACTTTTAGAATTTTCATTTTTTGACCAAAACGACAGCCCCGGGGGTTATAAACATGTTGATATGGTTGTGATTTTTTTTCTGACTGCGGTTTCAAAACCATGCACCAGAATCCACTTCTTTCAACTCAGTAATACATTTTGGATGTGTACCTAGAGTTTAAAGCAGAAAAAACGGAACTTTTAGAATTTTCATTTTTTGACCAAAACAACAGCCCCGGGGGTTATTAACATGTTGATATGGTTGTGATTTTTTTTCTGACTGCGGTTTCAAAACCATGCACCAGAATCCACTTCTTTCAACTCAGTAATACATTTTGGATGTGTACCTAGAGTTTAAAGCAGAAAAAACGGAACTTTTAGAATTTTCATTTTTTGACCAAAATGACAGCCCCGGGGGTTATAAACATGTTGATATGGATGTGATTTTTTTTCTGACTGCGGTTTCAAAACCATGCACCAGAATCCACTTCTTTCAACTCAGTAATACATTTTGGATGTGTACCTAGAGTTTAAAGCAGAAAAAACGGAACTTTTAGAATTTTCATTTTTTGACCAAAACGACAGCCCCGGGGGTTATAAACATGTTGATATGGTTGTGATTTTTTTTCTGACTGCGGTTTCAAAACCATGCACCAGAATCCACTTCTTTCAACTCAGTAATACATTTTGGATGTGTACCTAGAGTTTAAAGCAGAAAAAACGGAACTTTTAGAATTTTCATTTTTTGACCAAAACAACAGCCCCGGGGGTTATAAACATGTTGATATGGTTGTGATTTTTTTTCTGACTGCGGTTTCAAAACCATGCACCAGAATCCACTTCTTTCAACTCAGTAATACATTTTGGATGTGTACCTAGAGTTTAAAGCAGAAAAAACGGAACTTTTAGAATTTTCATTTTTTGACCAAAACGACAGCCCCGGGGGTTATTATCATGATGATATGGTTGTGATTTTTTTTCTGACTGCGGTTTCAAAACCATGCACCAGAATCCACTTCTTTCAACTCAGTAATACATTTTGGATGTGTACCTAGAGTTTAAAGCAGAAAAAACGGAACTTTTAGAATTTTCATTTTTTGACCAAAACGACAGCCCCGGGGGTTATTAATATGTTGATATGGTTGTGATTTTTTTTCTGACTGCAGTTTCAAAACCATGCACCAGA